>NW_021703778.1:154959796-155017918 GCF_005190385.1 Monodon monoceros | reverse complement strand
TCCCAAGGGCATGAGTCATTTTTTACCTGGGACTGAAGAGAGGGTGGGAAAAAAAAAAAAAAATGAAACACATATCAGAAGGCTGGACTGAGACTAAAATATAAGAGTTACTTCTTTTCTTTTGTAGAAATAATTATATCTTTCTTAATATCTGCCTTAGGTGGAATTTAAGTAAAATTAAAGTAACTGCAATTTTTAAGCACTTACAGTTGTCCAGGCTTTCTGCAGTGGGAATGATCCTTCTTGAGTTTATGCAACATGATAGCCTTGCATACATGCAACAGTTTATGGGACGTCTACACCTACATATATCAGATGCAACTCAGCTCAGCATGCTCCATATTATCCTCAAATTTATCCTTCTTCTCATGATGCTTAACTTGCTAAATAGTTACCACCAATCATCCACTTGCCTAAGGCAGAGACTTGCCAAAGGCAGAAGTGTCTGTGAACACATTTTCCCTCATCCCCATTGTCATTCTCTAATCAATTCCTATTGACCCTGCCTTATTTTAAAAAATTGTGGCTTAATGATCAGAGGTTCTGCTAAACACAAGTATTATTCCATTCAATTCTTATAACAATTATATGAGTTAGACATTACTGTTAATTTCATTTTAGATGGAGAAAGTGATATATAGAAAAGTCAATTACCTGACCAAATGTCATGTAACTAACACTAGTGAGGTCTAGTTTTGAGCTGAGTCAACCTGACTGAAGACTGCATGTATTTTCTTACTAAATACAAAACTTTCAGGACTGGCTGATGGGTTATAAGTGGAGGCTATGGTTCAGATGGGACTCAAAGGTATCCTTTTGATTTTTGCTTGAATAACTGGATAGACTTACTGAGATGGAGACAACTGTGAGAGTAAGTTTTGGGGCATTAAGAGAAATTAAGTGTAAAATTTGACATCTTTATTGGAAAACCATATGACAATTGGATATGCGTCTGATGTCAGTGAAAAAGTCAGAGCTGGAGGTAGACATCTGGGAGCAATTGATATATAAACTGTATTTAAAACTATGGAACTAGATGAAAACTTTTAGAGTTAGTGTAGACGGAAATAAATTTTTTCCTCTTCGTATTTATTCAGTTCCTAAACCATAAGAGGTGCTTAATAATATTTATTGAATAAATGTATATATAAATAAAATCTCATTATGTGCCAGGTACTAGGCCCACAATGAGACATGAGGAGCTCATATCTTTAGCTATTTCCATTTCTGTTTATGACCTAAATGGGTGAAATAAAATGTCATAAAGTAAAATAAAAGGAGCCAAGCCAAAGCATTATAAAATTCCAATTTAAGAATCAGATACAATAGTTTGATTTTAGACAAGTCACTTACTTACCAACATCCTGGTTTTGGACCAATAAGCTGATCTGGATGGCTTTTCTAACTTTAAAATTTTAGGAAAGAGGGATTAAAAAATATAAACAATCTAAGATGAAATAATAAAAATACATTTAAGTAATCAATGACACAATAAAGGAGGTGAACAGGGCTCAGATGAGATTTCAGAGAAATTAATTTAATTAAGAGACATAAATTTTGTTTTATATAAAATAAAAGAAGTATTTCATATAAACAAACAAACAAAACAACTAATACTAAACTTTCTTTGGGTTATTTGTATGGAAATATGTTAATATAAATGTTTCAGACATTACATGGAATTTCTAAAAATCTTATATGTTCTCGTATAATGTTATAAGTCAGAATTCTAGTTATTACTTTAAAATGTATATCTCAGAAATAACTAAATTTCCTTGTCCATTGCATTATTATGAAATTTCATCAAATCTTTAACCATGGTCATTAAGTTTTTTGTCATTTACAGACAGTTCTGGGTGTACTCTGATGCTTTTGCAAATATGTTCCTATAAAAGGGTTTCATCTTCAAGGAATTCATGGAAAAGACTCTGACAAGTACAGGTTTCTGGTAACTGACTATACTGCTGAACTGAATGAATAAGCATTTTCAGAACTCTAATGGAAAACTGATGAACTCATAAAAGTGCTAACAAAAGATGAAGATAAAAAAAAATTAATTACATGGGACTGAGTGAACTGATGAGGACGATTATGGATGATTATAATTTTTGTAACTTTCTGTTTGAATAAAAAAAAACAAAAGTATTTCATAAGAGTAAAAGAAGTCTTTTGTTACAATCTGATGACCTTTCCAGTTTATCAGTCTTATTTCTTGGGATACATGCCAATAAACAAACTTTTTAGCATTAATCATTGGGAAGAAACATTATTATCATAGAGATATGTATGCATCCACTGGTAAAAGTTTTCTGACTTGACAGCCGCCATTTTTGCCTTCATGGTTCTTATATTTATGCACTAAGACAGTTCTTAGGACGAATTAACATCCATCATGGCTAATGACATTGCTCTCAATTTCTTTTCTGTATTAGTAGAAGAAGAAAAGGTTCTCCTGGGTTTACATTTCAAATTCCTTTTGTTGATAAAACCCAGCAATTAGTAACACGTGAGATATGATCATTGTTTTTATCTGCTAGTGAACAGTATTTGCCTGTTCTTAAAATTAACTCACATTTACAATTAGCAGAATTACATAGCTATCAGGAAAAGGAATCTCATCCCACTCCAGACATCCCACCCAAACTGGAAATTTCCCACAAAGGATTTAGAAGAATAGAAAGAATGGGAAGTTGCAGGTGTTCTTTTCCAGCTATGTCTTTTATCTATTCATATATTTTTAAAACAACTCATACTTATTGATAACATAGAAGAGTTACTTAAGGAACAATAAACTGTCAATTCAAAAAATGTTTACCATACACCAACTCTGAGAGGGGATCTGTGATAGGTCTCTATTCCTTTTATTTGGACCATAAGCTAATAATGATTTTAAATGCGGAAAAATCCACCCAGATACAAAATTTGAGTTCAAACTATTCCCTTGTCCAGCCCAAGTACCAAATTTGTCATAAATCTAAAATATATTACTTCTAATAATGCAATTGTCATTTTAGTGTTTTTCTTTCAGCATTATCAAATGGTTAGGTCTGTACTACAATCTATGATTTTTATTAATTTTGCTTAGGTATAATTAGATGTTTATGCTGTGACCCCCAGTGACTATATCTTAAATGTAGTGTAAGTCTTCAAAAATTGAATGGAAAGGGGAGAATAAACAAAGCTCCAAGGATCAGTTATGTATTGAAGATTCCCTTCTGCTCTTCTCTGAGTTCTCCAATGACTGTGGGAATCAGTGAATCACACAGATATAGCTGGGTTGTATCATTCTGCATTTAATTATCACAGACACCCATTCCTCAAATGGGAGCCTGTCAGGCTAGGGAGTAATTCAAATATAATTTTTTTTAGACAGAGTTCAAAAACTCCTTGGATTTTGGAAAACTGGATTTCAATTGCTTTAGTATTTCAAACTTCTCTTTCAAAACATTTTGTTTTTCTCTTAACACTACCTTAACATCATTAATGAATAAAATATTACTCTGATACAATGTTGCGAGACTGATCTACCAAATAGGAAGTTCCAATGCAAATGAAGCGTCGTATAGCCATACCTGTGTCTGCTCAGATTTTGGGGGAGATTATAATATTTAAATAGATGATGTGGAGAAAAGAAATCATACCACACAGGGAAAGAGAAAGTCCACTGCAGGGGATGTATGTTGCTATTCAGTAGAGGAAATCTATTTACCTGGTTATATTTATTTAAAAGTGCATTTATTGTTCTAACTGTTTATATCATCTGTATATTGTTTTTGATTTAAACATAATCATCATAAAATTCCAGTATTGAACATGATGTTTTATGTAGGTTCTTCCAAGTTAAGGAAAACACTTCTATTCCCATTACATTATCAGATTTTACCTTATATAATTATTTAAAATTGTGCCAAATGTCCTATTCTGAATTTTTTGAGATCCTATTTTTCTTCTTTATTCTATTTAAGTAGTAAAATTCATTATTTATTTTTCTAATATTGAAACAGCCTAACATTGTTGGAATAAACCAACTGGGTCATGATATTTTATTTTGCTTATACATTGCTGGATTTGGTTTCTCATTATAATCCCTTCTATTAACATTTTACTGATGAAATATATACATCGAGTTTTATTGTCAAGTTATAATTAACCTCATAAGATAAACTGGGGAGCATTCAAACTTCTTTTTTTCTACACTTGTAAATTATTTTTTAAACCAACATTTTAGGTGTGCTGCATTTACTAGAAGTTTTTCTGAAAATCTACTTAACTGTATTGTGTGGAAAAATAATTTTCTCATTTGTCATTTCTATATTTAAAATTTAATTATTTGGCTGCTTAATTTTTGATGATCAACTTTCTGAATAGTTGAGATAGCTGTTGCAGTACAATTCTAGAGAAGAAAAGTGTTATTTTAATAAAACATTTAAGGCATTTTCATATGATTAATTGCTTCTCTCAAAAGGTTGACTTACTAATAAAAGCTTATGCTGTTTCCAAGGTAATTTGAAAGATGTCCAATGAATTCTTCCTCAAATTTTACAAATCAACCCAATTTGCTTTTTCTGCCATTAAATTCTCCAGTCTTGTAAAATTATTCATGTGTATTTTCACTGGGATATCTGGTTATACTTCATATCAGAGAAAAAAAATAGGTAGGAGAGAGAAATCAGAACTTAGGCTTGAATGGGAAGAACAGGTTAGAGAGTGTTACAGTGAAGGCGAGTGTGTGTCTGTGTCTGGGTGAATGCTACGTGTGTCTACACCAGCTGTAACATTCTAATAATAACTAGATAGATGACTGATAGATAGATAGATAAAAATAATATTTATGTTAAGCCAAGCACTTAATATAAATATTCTCATTCACGTGGAACAACCCTAAAAGGCAGTGTTATTATCATCATTTTAAAAATGAATAAACTGAGGATTGAGGCCATTAGGTAAAGCCACACTTAATAAGAAAAGGAAGCAACCAATGTCTCAACAGTCCTGTGATGCATCTTGCACTCTTAAACTTAAGCTCTTGACTTCCTCCCTGAAAAGAATAGTAGGAAGAGATGAAATGCCTCTTTCACCGAAGAACAGATTAAGTCCCTCTATCTATTAAAATATTATTGATTTCTTCAAGTCAGGTTATTGTTTGATCAACAAAACTCAAACAATTATTGTCCAGTTATGATTATTTCATGGAAAAATTGACTTATAAGTCCACTTAGCTTTACATAGTATCATAGAAGTCCAGAGAAAGAGTCCATAGTGTTGCAACTCATTTCTGCATAACGTATTTTGTCTGCAAAATAGAGAGACACTTCAGGCAAGGCATAGCCAGGTAATTTACGTGGAGAGATTATACACAGTAGGATTGATTGCATGAGCACTCTTAACCAGGGCTGAAGACATCGTTTGTGAAGCCCGGTGCAAAGAGAAAATGTCCTTTGTTCAAAAAGCAGTCAACATTGTGTCATTAAAAATGCTGGAATATAATGTAGCTCTTTTTCTCTCAACTTGGCATGGTGTTTTGTATTTGCTCTTTAATATCATTCTCAATTTAAAAAAAATAATAGCACAAATTATTTTAGTATTGCATAATGCCTGGTATAAATACAAATATAAAAACTTCTAAGTTGTAGGCAGTATTACTGAAATTACACAATTCATATTTCATAGCTCATGCACACATATACCAGAACAGTGGAAACACTGCACAAAACTAGCTCAACATTTATCTTAATTTAGATATAACTGACATATTATATTATATTAATTTCAGGTATACTACATAATAATTTGATAATTATATATATATAACATATATATAGCTCAGGTTTTTTTATTTCACTTCATGATATACATACATTCTATCACCACTCTCCACCCTAGGCTTATTAATGAGTAAGTAATGAAACAGTCCTCCCAACCCATAAACCTTTAAAAAGAAAAATGGTTTGATATATACCTCAAGGTGTCACTGCTTAGGGAAAAAAAAAAAAATCCTATTTTTAATACCAGATCTATCTTCTAAATCCAGAAAAACAGGAAATACAGACCAGAGTCTGGATTCCCTTCTTAGCTAGGAAGAATGATGTTGTGATTTAATGAAACAACAAAGAACTGTTTATACTATCATAATGATAAGTCATTATAATTTTTCAGATTATCAATGAGACAATCCAAAAAATCATTACAAATTAATATAAATCAAAACAAATCTCTGATCAAAAATATTTATAAAGTATGATTATAATAATAGTTGCTTTTTTTCAAACGACTTTTCATACTGAATGGAATAAAATATGATGATTTAATATGAACCTAGACAAGTCTACAACCTGACAGTAGGACAAAAGGAAAAGCAAGAAAATAATAGACAACGGGAATATCCCTAGGTGATTCAGATATCTGAGTTACATAACCAGGACTTTAAACATGATTAATAAATTCAAAAAGTAAAGAGACTAATTTTTTTTTTTAATTTACGAGTGGAGTTGCATGAATAAAAGAGAATAAAATGGTGTTTTAGAACTGAAAAAAATAAGTGTTAAATAGATGGATTTATAATCATTTTAAACACAACAAAAGGTAGGGTGAATGAACTAGAAGACAGGTTAGTAGAATATTCCTGACTGGGAAAAATAATTTTAAAAGTCTATAAAAACTTAAACATGTCAACATAAAATATGTAGAAGACATAAGGAATATATATTTTCTCCTTTTAGCAGATAATATAAAATTAAGGTTTGAAATACTTTACTATTACCTTTTCATGATACCATAAAAGTCAAATAGAAACTTCATAAATAAAGGTATTCCTTTAATTACAATTGTAAAGTTTTTTGTTGTTGTTGTAGTTATAAACACTGTGAGGATTAATTATACTTTGCCCCCAAATTAACTGACTTTACATAGCCTTGTATATAGCATAGAAAGTAATCATGGAGTTTAAAAATTTGTATGAGAAACATCTTCTAACATTAGAATCACTAACAATTAAGTAAGTAATGGAGTGTTGTGGTTTGTGCTCATTTTCTGTGTAGGGAAAAAGAGAGACTATATTATTAAAGGATGGACATTTTTTACTATTAATTCCTTTTTTGTTTACTACACTAAAATATAATTGATTTTATATTCAGAAATATAGGTAAGGACTATTATATTGTAATTAGTTCCCTTTAGGTTTTTAAAATTATCTTACTATATAATAACAGGAACAAAGGGAAAAAATAGTCTTTTAATAAAAGGGTAATAAAGCTTTTACTATTAAAAAGAGTAATTAGTCTTTTACTAATAATTTTATTTCATTTCTTACTTTACTCAACAGGCTAGGTCAATATTTAATATAAGTGATGATCACTGCATAACTGCTTTATCCTTTTTTTTTTTTTTTTTTGCAGTACGCGGGCCTCTCACTGTGGCCTGACCCGTTGTGGAGCACAGGCTCCGATGCGCAGGCTCAGCAGCCATGGCTCATGGGCCCAGCCGCTCCGTGGCATGTGGGATCCTCCCGGACTGGGGCACGAACCCATGTCCCCTGCATCGGCAGGCGGACTCTCAACCACTGCGCCGTCAGGGAAGCCCTCTGCTTTATTCTTGATTTAAAAAGTAGAGATGATGATATTTCATCATCAAGCATAATACTTACTCTATTTTGTGAAAAACTTTTTTTTGAGAGGTTGTTGAATTTATCAAATGATTCTTCTGCCTCTGGTAAAGTGATCAGATGAATTTTCTTCTTTAATACATTAATGTGTTGATTTACTTCCTAAGGTTCAAACTTGGCCATAAAGTGCTATTTTTTTTTTTAATATGACACTAGATTTAGTTTCACTATGTGTTGTTAATCCATTTTCATCTACTTTTATAATGGAATTTGCTCTATACGTTTCATTTATTTTATTGTTGTCGTTATATTTTGTTATCAAATTTATACAAGTCGTGAAATGAGACGGTGAACAAATTTGTTTTGTCTATTCTCTGGGAAGAGCTGATATAAGACTGGAAGAGTTGATACAAGATTTACTCCTTGTATGTTTGGTAAAACTCTATGTTGAAGGCATTGGGACATAGAAAGCTCTGTGGAAAATTTTAAGTTACTGATTCAAATTCTTATTCTGTGTTTCTACATTTATCTATTTTTATAAATTGTTTATTTCTAAGATCACATCCATTTCAACAAAGTTCAAAAAATCTGTAATTCAGTTGTTGATAATTTAGTCATTTTTATAATCACTTCAGCATTTGTGTTAAGTGATATCCCTTTTTTAATTCCTCATGTGCTTTCTGTGCTGTTTTTTTTTTCCCTCTGTTTTCTTGATTAGTCTTACCAAAGATCCTCTCTTTGAAAAATGAACTTTTTGTTTGTGACCCTCTCTACTTTGCATATTTATAGTCCATCCTGATAATTTCTGCTCTAGTAGCTATTATTTCTTATATTTTAACTTAAAGTTTATTTTAGTGTTGTATTCCTATTAGCTTAAAAAATATTTAGTCTAAGTTGTTGAAATTCATCTTTTTTAATATATACTTTGAATGTTTAAATTTTTCTTTAGGTCCCATTTTAACTGTATGTTATACATATTGTTAGGTGGTAATTTTATCATCTTTCAGTTCAAAAGTTTTCACAAATTATATTTTTCAAGTAATTCACCCATTTATCTAAGTTATCAAATAAAGTTATTCTTATTATCTTTATATTATTTTTTGGTATGTATAGGATTGGTAATTATGTCCTTTCCATTATTTCTCATATTGATAATTTGAATAAGCACTTCATAGAAAGGGAAACTTGAAAAGCTAATAAACATCTGTAAAGATGATAAGCATCATTATAATAAACAGAAATAACACTGAAATATTATTTAAAAGCAATAGGATGGGAAACTTAAAACGTCTAGCATTGTTAAGACTTAATAAGGATATTGAGCAACTAAATCTTTCAAACACTCAGAGTGGCACAGTCATTTTGGAAAAAAAACAAAAAGCGGGCCTAATTTTTGTAGATGTAGCCTATGTATGATTCAGCCGTTCTACTACCAGAAATTTCTCTTAGAGAAAAACTTGAACATGTGATGCAGTAAACAAGTATAAGATATGAATACTTAAGAATATCAATTACAAATATTGTTGGAAATAGAAAACATCTGGCAGAAACAATATATCAATCAACAATTCAATGGATTTAAAAATATGATGTACTCATATAATGAAATTACATACAGCAATGGCCTAAAAGAATTACAGCTAGATACAACCACATGGGTGAATTTTGGTATTACAATATTGAGCAAAAAAGCTCTGGACATAAGAAAATATACTCTATTATTACTTTTATATGTAACAAAAAATCTGTGCAAAACTAAATAATATACTACTTATAGATACAAACATGTGGTAAGACTATAGAGGAAATCCAAGATTTAAATAAAACCACATTCAGGATAGTAGTCACCTAATGAGAGAGGAAGAAGAGATGGGATTTGGGAAGTTCACACATGGGAATTTATAGACAGGAATTGTATATATGTTTTCTTATATCTATACCTGGTAGGTGTTTCTTGAATCATTATCCATGTAACTTACACACAATTTGTAAGCATTTATAATCAATCAGTATGAATTTAAAATAATTGTTAAAAGAGACTAAAGGTAAATTCTGATCATTTATCTTATTGGCAGAAATGACCAGAGATTGAGGCAGGTTCAAGGTTCTGGTGATATGGAAGAGATGCTTAAGTACATTATAAGGCTCTGAGAATGGCTCTGCTTTAAGTGATTAGATGAAGATTAACTTTTCTAAAAGGAGAAAATGAAGTGAACTGTTTTTAAAATCAGTAGCTAGGGCTTCCCTGGTGGCGCAGTGGTTGAGAATCTGCCTGCCAATGCAGGGGACACGGGTTCGAGCCCTGGTCTGGGAAGATCCCACATGCCGCGGAGCAACTAGGCTCGTGAGCCACAACTACTGAGCCTGCGCGTCTGGATCCTGTGCTCCGCAACAAGAGAGGCCGCAATGGTGAGACTCTCATGCACCGCGATGAAGAGTGGCCCCGTTTGCCGCAACTAGAGAAAGCCCTCGTACAGAAACGAAGACCCAACACAGCCAAAAAATAAATAAATAAAAATAAATAAATAAATATAACTTGTACTACATGCCTGACGCAGGACAAATTCAAAGGAGAAAAAGATTTAAAAAATAATAATAATAAAATAAAATCAGTAGCTAGTGGGAAGCAGCCGCATAGCACAGGGAGATCAGCTCGGTGCTTTGTGTCCACCTAGAGGGGTGAGATAGGGAGGGTGGGAGGGAGAGGGATGCAAGAGGGAAGAGATATGGGAATATATGTATATGTATAATATAACTGATTCACTTTGTTATAAAGCAGAAACTAACACACCATTGTAAAGCAATTATACTCCAATAAAAATGTCAAAAAAAATTTCAATAAGATATGGTTCTGTACTCTACATGTAATATTAAGAGAGGGTGTGTTTCTTTTGAGTTTGAGAAGAGTAATTTTGGGGCAACTTAAAAAAAATGACTCTGTGGTGGCGGCTGAAGAGTATTGACCTAAGACCAAGGGACCTGCGCTGCCTTTAAGTCTTAGCTCTACCGTGCACCAGGAGATGATGAATTGGTGGAGTTTTGAAGCAGGAAGATTGGCCCTTGCTGCTCTCTATGATTCATTCCTCTTAATACTTGGTAATATTTACAAGTTACAGGCTGTGATTTTGTAACTGCAAAGCAACTGGTAAAAGATTCACAATATACCAACAAAAACCCTCCCATAATTTCAAATTAAAACCATTTGTTTAGGCTCACTCATTAATTAAATATATGTGCAAACATAATCCTAGATGTATTTAGCAGAATGGGTGGTACTGTCTGCCTATTCTGTCAACTGTTAGCATCCACGAGTTTTCTTTGAAAATTCAGAAGTGATGCCAAGTAAAAACAAATGCAGATAAAAGCCATGCATTCTTGGACTTCAATAATTTGTTTGATATTACTAAGAAAATATATTTATAAGACCTTCAAGGGTGTGCATTTAGGCATGTGTCTGCTCATAAAATGTACAAATAGAAAGCTTTATATTTATTTCCCATGGGCAGAAACAAGAAAACAATTTGAAATTCAACTCTGAACAGAAGGTCAGTTGTGTGCTTCTGGTTGTACCATGTGCTTCCAATGGTTGTTTTGAATTTAAAAAAGCAGACAAAAAAAGGAAATAAATACCAAGTATAAAACAAGATATTCAAGAAAGATTCAGTATCCCTAAGTGGATCAGAACCCAGAAAAAAATGCAGCCTTAAAGTGAGCCAAATTTTGTTATCAAATTTTCTAAATTCTATGATACCAACAATTTTGAGATGCACTAATGATTTAATGGCAGGTTTTTAGAAAAAAAAATAAAGCAGAACATAATATTAAATAAGCACATTGATGTTAAAATGTCTTTCATTTAAATGCTGAAATATGATGTTGCATGTTATAATAAGGAAAACATACACTTGTCATCCAAAAAAAGTCAGAAATTATTATTATGCTGAGTCACAAGCATGAAAATAGAAAACACAAAACTCTTAGATATACATTAAAAAAAAAAGAAAGTATGCAAGTTTAGTGGGAAATCAAATACCTGTCTCACAACAAATCATAAAGATAAAATTAGGGAATCACAAATTCATGTGCATTGAAGAGACATAGAGACAGCAGATGAATGAGTGGAAAAAATATTTAAAGTTTGAAGAAAGGGAATTTTGTAACCTGGATGCCATGTGCCCTGTTTGTGGGGCAGCCACTAATAAATGTTAGCACTGTTGCCTTAATAGAGTGCTGACCTATTCTGGGCACCAAACAAAACACGCAAATGAGCAAAAAAGAAATGTCATTGCTCCAATACTCAGGTCACTTTCTGCGATCATTAATTTTATGTGTCAACTTGAGTGGCCACGGAGTGGCCAGATTAAACATTATTTCTGGGTGTGAGGGTGTATGGGTGTTTCTAGATGAGATTAGTATTTGAACTGGTAGACTCAGAAAAGTAGGTGGCCTCTCTTCCCAGTGTGGGTTGGCCTCATTCAATCTGTTAAGAATTCTTCTGCACTACAGGCAGAAGAAGGAAGACTTTGCCCTTTTTTCTGCCTGACTGGATGAGCTGAGTCATCTCATATTATCTTCTACCCTCCACCAGAATTTACACCATCGGCTCTCCTGGTTCACAGACATTTGGACTCAGATTTCCCCTAGTCTCTAGCTTACAGACAGCAGTCTGTGGGACTTCTCAGCTTCCATAATAATGAGAGCCAATTCCTCATAATAAATTTCCTTTTACAGTGGTTCTGTTTCTCTGGAGAACCTAATCCAACCTGGAGCGCACATTGGATGCTTTGATAAAGTTTCCTGCCAGGAGACATACTACTTATAGTAATCATCATTGTCCTTGATAGGCATTGGATTGACACCAATTTCCTAGAATTTCATGATCTTTGGAGAGGTTGTAAATATTTCCCTTATATTTGCCCTACATAACAGAGGTCCTAAGTCTGGGTTCTTTGTCCACCAGTACCGACTAGAGTTTCCAGTGAGACAATCTTTCTCATTTTTGACTATCCCTTGATCTCTATCTGACATGTACATAGAGAACTAGGCAAATGATTCAAGATACAAGGATTTTCCCATATCTAAGTTTCTATTTAGCCTCACTAATGTTCCTAATTTAGCCTTATATCAGAATGACTATTGTTCTGTTGCTCTTATTAATACCCATATTTGTTTGATATTCTGGATCCTTTGAATATTTTTCATATCTTCCTTCAATCATAAAACCAAAGTTGTGCTCCACTTGAGAGATTAGTGGGAGCAAGTGATGTGGGTGTTTTCTCTGTTTCAATTTCATGGAACTCATTTTAAATTTCAGTTCCTGAGAAAATTATTACCAACATGCACATCTGAACTTTTTGAGAAACTAGAAGGTGATGAGCAGTTCCTCAAAACTATTGCTGACTGCTTTGATTATAGACTTACATTTGATAGAGGATTGTGCCATATCACTGCTATGTTTAAGGTTTGGCAGTATACCTAGGATTGTTCTCATTTTTCCAAACAGAACATACTGGAACTATTCAATATGGTGGCATAAAATATAAATGACGTTATTTATTAGGTACTGTAAGTCAAACTTTACCTCAGGTCACTAATATACATGAGATCTATGCTTTGCAGACCTTCATATATCAGCAAAATGAAAATAACTGGACCATCCTTTATCTGTAAACTATGCTAAATTCCCTTCATCAAACCTTAAAGATTATCATTTGCTCATAGAAAAAATACATTCTAAATATATAATTATCTGTATGCTATGAAAGAAACGGTATAAAGGTTAAAAAATAAAAAAAATTAATTTAATGGAAAATATACTACCCAAAGATGCTTATGATAAAATTAGGTTTTGAACTGATCTTTGAAAGCAGTTTTTTGTCTCTACCCCACAGCTTATTCTTTTTTATTTCTGTGAAAAATTAGATCCATGTAAAGAATCCAAATAAGGTTTTTATCAAGGTCATGGAGCAAATGATATGAGTTTAGAAATGAAACATCAAAATGGCTACATACAATGCTCAGTCAAAATCTGTGTTGCCCATCAGAAGACAATTCATCTCAATGTATTTATATTCAAACTGAATTGGAACTACTTTCATATAAGAATTGCCTATTGACTTTGATGAAAACCAGGAAAAAATAAATAAAATCATACATGCTGACACTTTTTGTTTTGTTCAGTGTTTGCAGATTCATTTGTATATAGTTGTTAAATGGTACATTAAACCACTTTAATTTTATAAATATTTGCTATATACCACAATATGTATGTTTAAAACAATTTACCTCTATTTACATTTACCAGCCTGAGTGCATTATATTTTAAAAGTGTTCCACTGAAAATTTGAGTCAAATCAAAGCACGGGAAAGTAGAGTTAGACTTTTTGTTCCATTCGGCCATTATGTTGGCAAGTATAAAATGCTTGCCATGTGCTGGGCACAGTGCTAGATGCCAGGGATTCGATGGTGAATGAGACATAGTTCTAGAGTTCATAGTAGTATATGGTTACAAAAACATCAGCAAATGGAAAAACTAGAGATTGCACTACATGCTAAATTAAAAATAAGTTTTCATTCAGTAGAGCCAGGCAGTGGAGAATGGGAGAATGTAGTCCCAGGGAACTCTATGATTTATTGGAATGTAAGGTCCTGAAGGTAGGAATTCAGCATGTCTCGTGTATCATCATATCTTTAGTACCTCACAGAGTATCTGGCCCATAGTAACACTTAGTTGATATTTGTGAACTGAATGAATGAATGGTATATTTTTCTAGAATGGTAATGAATATCCTTTCTAAGGACGTCACCTAAGTATAGACTTGAAGGGGGAGGGGAAGTCTACCATGAGAAGAATGGGAGAAATTTTTCAGAAAGAAGAGAGAGTAGGTAAAATGGTCAAAGCTAGGAAAGACTGTCTGCAAATCTGAAAGGCTAGTGTGGCTTGAGTAGAATTATCAGTGGGGGGATATGACAGAAGTTAAGCTGGAGTTGTTTTCAGAGCCTCCTGTAGGTCATGGCAAATTTAGATGTTTTTTCAAAGTCATCAAATGGGAGTAAGTTGCTATTAAAGGGCTTCTGACAATTAGATGGCCCTAATGGGTTATAAAAGAGAGTTCCACTGCCTGCCTTGAGCTACCATACACTTTAAGTATTCCCTACTACCCACATCTATTGACTTTCTTATTTGAGCAGCACAAGTTTAGCGTGTGAGTTTGGATAAAGAAATATGACATTATTTATTTTTTCTAATTTTTTTCTTGAGTTTGAGATAGCAGGTAGTGAGATGTCAGATAGTAAACATTTCATTTAAAAATATATCGAGGGACTTCCCTAGTGGCACAATGGTTAAGAATCCGCCTGCTAATGTAGGGGACACAGGTTCGAGCCCTGGTCTGGGAAGATCCCATGTGCCGTGGAGCAACTAAACCCATGCTCCACAACTACTGAGCCTGCGCTCTAGAGCCCACGAGCCACAGCTACTGAGACCTGCACGCCTACAGCCCGTGCTCTGCAACAAAAGAAGCCACTGCAATGAGAAGTTCGCAAGCTGCAAGGAAGAGTAACTTCTGCTCACCGCAACTAGAGAGCCCGCGTGCAGCAACAGACCCTACGCAGCCAAAAATAAATAAATAAATGTATTAAAAAGCAATATCAAAATTTGTTGATTCCTGATTTCTGATAGTGAGAGTTTAAATAACAACATTTGGGATGACAACGATTATCTGAATACACATAAGACATTTCATGCAGGAAGAAGATATACCCTTTGAAAAAAGTTGGATTTTCATTGAATCAGATACCATGTGAATGAATATATTTCATAATTCAGGATGACAGTCTAGTGGGGAGAAACAACTGCATCCCAAGGAAATTCAAAAATATCTTTACATTTTAAGAGAGAAGAACAGTACATTTTACACACCAATACTAGTGGAGAGGCAATGAGTAGATGCGAGATTGAAGGGAAGAGAGCTTCTTCAAGGAGATCTTCAGAACCATCATATGGGCATAACAAGCAGAGGGAAATTCAAACTGCTATATAGAGCAGAAATTGCAAATTGGGCCCAATCTTACTCCATTCTTTTTTTTTTTTTTGTAAGAATTAGAGCACATAGCCTCAAGTTAATCACAAGCCTCACCACACTTCATGATATTATACCGTTTCAGTTTTATATATTTAAGTTACTTCCTGGCCATTGTAAGCACCTGAGTTTATAACCCTGGAAGAGGAACTGAAAGGAAAAAAAAGGAAGTTTTCAAATGCACTCTAAGTAGTAAACTAACTAAAATGTGGAGTTCCTAAACATCTTATTTATTGTACTTAGAAATAATCTAAATCAGTGTTCAGCAAACTCTAGCCCAAGAGCCTTTTTGCATCTTCTATGTATTTTTTAAAGAAAGTTTTATTGAGACACAGCCATGCACATTCAATTGCATAATATCAATGGTTGTTTTCACACTACAATGGCAAAGACCACATTGCCTGTAAAGCTGAAAATATTTATCATTTCATCTTTTTGAAGACTAAGTTTGCCAATCACTGGTTTAAATGAGAATGATCTAGAGTAAATTTATTTAATTACGTGTTAATATTGATCCTTTCACATCAGTATACACAATATGCAGGGAACTTCCTATGTAGTTTGTCTTATTTACACCTGTATAGATCCTTTATGCTCTAATTTATCTAAAGATGTCCTGCATAAATCTAGAGACAGAAATGGAACTCATTTGCTGATTTAACAACAACAACTCTATTAGCATAATTCTCCAATCCACTTACATGCTGTTTAGTGAAATCTGAAGGGATCATTACACAGATGATCAAGTTCTCCACATGTCATCTTAAAATAACACCACTTGCACAAAATATAAATGAGGTAAATACCTTAAGCTCAGTATAAATAAGAACACTGCATTTTAAATTAATTTAAAAAATAATAGTAAAAAATGTATGGCTTGAAAATAAAATAGATTTAAAAAATATAACTAAATGTACATCCTGACCTTAGTAATATCTCCTGCAGATACTGGCAAGTAGAAAGAGAGATGAATAAATCATAGCACCATCATTCCAACTTCATTTTTAGTGTCTGTCTGTCTATCCATTTGGCTTTTAAAATAAAGTGCAGGTACATATTTTAAAGCAACTCACAACATGATTAATAAGGGCAGCACAGCAAAGAAACATAAAATTGCCCTGTTTCCTTCATCTATTCTTCTGGTGCAGTGATTAACCTTTGAGTTTATGAGTATTTTTACACTTGCTTCAGATAAAGTATTTTATGAGTTCTTCCCTCCCAGGCAACTTGGATTAAACTTATCAGGCCCAGGAAGATAGTGACCCATAATGGCTATTCCCTTTGAAATCATAATCGTCACCTTTGCTGCATTATCTGAACATTCCTTGCACACACCGGATGGAAACATCAAGGCAGAGATAAGACAACTTGTTAAGGTCACATTCTATACCATATACATCATTCATGCTTAATTGATTTGCAGCCCCACCAAAAGACAGATTGTCATACATCATGAAGCCTGAGAATATGAAAAGATCATTTTTGCTCCCCATTAATTCCCATTTGGAATGGCTCCTGACTTTACAAAACTTTTCGGCAGCACACTCACTGATGACTGATCACTCCTTTTCAGTGTAGAAATAGGGCAGAAGCAGGAAGATTTATCTTTCAGTAAATTTCTAATGAAATAACAAAGTGTTTAGGGTAACTCCAGTACTGTACCAACCCCCGAAAATAGCAAGTCAAAAATGACTGACTTCACCAATAGTTTGAGATTCTACAGACTCTCATTTAAAAGGGTACTCGCCTCAGCTTTGGAACTAGCACCCTGTCATGATAAAGGAATTAGGTTAACTTCTGTTTCCACATCCTGACAGTTTGCATCTTCATGTGTGTCATGCAGATCCATCATCCTGTCATCTCTGCCACCAAACCTGGGCTTTCACACCAGTATCAGTATGAATCTGATCTGAGGTAACTCAGGACCTCATTCTCATTAAATGTACCCTGTTAACTGTCCCTGTTTCTCCACAATTTGGATAAAGAACACCAAGAAGAAAAACAAAAATGAGAAAAGAGTGTTTTCTGTCCGTGGACCTCTACTATAATCCGTGCTTTCTAGTGAAGCAGTGTTCCAGGAAAAAAAAAACAAAAAAAAAAAAAGAGAGAGAGACTGGTAGACAAATGGGATGAGTGAAGTAAAGATGGGACTTAAGAAACAGTATTTCAGAAAATGCTATAGCATTAGAAAAAAACTAAATAAAACAGAGGGGATTTCCTGGTAACATATATTGGTGTCTTCAGGAAGAGTTTCTGTTGAGAAAACAAAACTCTACACATACCAAAAATAATAATTGTAATTTTTATAAGCAATATATCATAATAATGGGAGTATGTGTAAATGAGCCAAGAGATGGTTCCAAGCCAGAAATTCAGAAACTGAGTACATAACAGAGGACAGCATGAGCAGCATCATATGTTAGTTTATAAGATACTGACTTGACCTGTTTCCAGGGTGATTGTGAGTAATACTAATTATCGTGCTTGTATTCACCATACGGAATCATGCAGTTCATTTTCATTTGATGATATTCTCTGATAATTCAACCTCTTTTTTTTTTATTATTTTATTTATTTATTTTTTTCAGTACGCGGGTCTCTCACCGCTGCGGCCTCTCCCACTGCGGAACACAGGCTCCGGACGCGCAGTCTGAGAGGCCATGACTCACGGGCCCAGCCGCTCCGCGGCATGTGGGATCCTCCCGGACCAGGGAACGAACCCATGTCCCCTGCATCGGCAGGCGGACTCCCAACCACTGCGACACCAGGGAAGCCCTCAACCTCTTTTAAAACACTGTTTTAAGAAACTTTATGTATAAGGAAAACAGATATCTAACAAGAAGATGTACAAGCTTAGGTTTCTGATAGAATTTCTAATTGATTGTTGGTCTGTCCATGGTGAAAAAAAAATCTGGACTCCTCTATCCAAATCATGAATCACACAAGGAATCTTTGAAAAAAGTTTTGGGTCTAATTTTAAATACTTGGAGAATAGATATGTACACATTTCTCAAAATTGCAGTATTTGTTTTCCTGAAAATGATATCAAGCCAGTGGTTCCAGAAAGAAGTCTATAGTGCCAAAATCTATTCTGCTAGTATAAACACCACATACACCCACCTGTTTCCATGAAGCTTGGTTTATTGTCTGAATGAGAATCATACTGGCAGTTATGATATGGGAAATTAAAAGGATTCTGTTGACCTGTGAGCCTACATGGGCAGAAAATGTTAGGCAGTTAGTCAGACACTGGCAGCAAGGAGGTGACAGTGGAGAAAAGACAAGAGGGGAATAATCAAGTCACACTCCAACCATCTGGGGACACTCACCGACTGAACCCAGAACTGGCAAAACTATGGTCAGGTGATGGGTAACTTTTCCTGATAAAGAGAGAGCACAGTAACAGGAGACAATGTCCCCGGACTGCACATGCCCAGACCAGACAGGCGTATAACCTATAGAAAGCCCAAACTTATTATACCATCATTATAATAAAATCTGCATGTGGTTTTGCCCCGCCCTGGGTGGGCATGTCTTAGCGAATCAAGGAGCATGCGCAATAATGAACCTGTTACATAACTCGGGACTGTCAATCAAATAATGATCCCTTGTCACTCACCCCCCACCCCCACCCCCTCCTCCTTGCAGAACGCTCCTTATAACCACCCTTAAGCCTGTACAGGAGCGCTGGTTTCACTTTGCAGAAACAGCCCACACTCTCTCTGAGAGTGCAACTATGCTTACAGGCTGGTTTCAGTTCGCAGAAACAGCCCACTCTCCCTCTGAGAGTATAGATATACTTTAATAAACTTTGCTTTGCGCTTAAGCCTGAAGTGGTAGTCTGCAATTCTTTGCTTGCTATCACAAGGAACGAGATTGCTGGTTCAGGTCTTCCATTGACCACCTCAGTTGAAGTCATTTGACACAACACACGCAAACCCAGTAACAGAAACAAGACTGTGTCTGTGCTCTCTGGAGAAAACTCCCCTCTGAAGCTGGTATACTTCTATCAGCTGAGTCACATGGGACCACAGAATTATATACCCTGACAGGGCAACTTCCATAAACCGACGTCAGAGTCACCAGTACTCTCTGCCTTAGAATCAGCTGGACAGTTATTTCTTTCCTTTATCAATGTTCATACCACTCACCATAAAAAAAAACAGGGTCATTCAGATAATGATGTCAACCACTGGACTCTATAATTCCATCTCTTCCTAACTCTGGAATTCCTCCCTCTGTGCTCTCTGATAGTCATTTTCAGTCATCAGCAAAATCCTTTACATCCTAGAAAATTTATCTGAAAGTTTTCTTTATCATCTGTCTCTAATGGAAAATTGATTCTCCGAGGTTCATCTTCCCTTGGAGTTCTCTATATAAAGTTGACTTTTCTTCTTGCTTTACCCCCACTACTTCACCTGAAGGAAAAAGAGCAACCTTTCTTACCTCCTCCATAAAAATACCAACCTTTGAATTTCATGGCATCAGGCTACAACATACACCACCACTGCTTGTAGAATTCATCCACCAATTCCCAGGACACTTCTCTCTTGCTGTTGGAATATTTTAGCTCCAAGATCACTGTCCCTTTTTTCCACACTGTTTCTTCCAGAATACTTGGTGATTTCAGCATCCACATTGATGAAACTTCCAGCAAACTGGACCCTCAAATTAATGATTTTCTTGTCTTGCATCCCACCAAAACTACTCAATCTCATGACGATACTCTGGTAGAAATTGTCCCTACCCATAACTTCAGTCCCTCCTTAAACTGAATTTCAGAAACTCCACTCTCTGACAAAAAAATTCTGTCTAGCTAGTTTACTCGGTCTATTTCCTTGCATCTAACAATCTTTGCAGCAATCAACATATATAACACAAATTCATTTACCCTTCCAATATTTAACTCTCCCTGGTTCCAATAATTATCCTCTCTTTTCTCCTTATTCAGCATAAATTCAATATTCAATTACACTAAGCATTTTTTCTCTGACATTTTCAAATTCCTTGCTTTGTTCTAATTTTTTACTTTACTAAAACCACAACCCCAATTTTAATCAGTTTTTCTCTTGCACTGTTCCTGTATTAGTGGCAAGCAATTGAGAGTGGTGAAAAACACAACTATGCTGACTGCTCTCACTTTAACTTCATAATCACTCATTGCAAATAAGTCATATTGGTGCCTCTAACTACTACACTTATCTATTCAATTTCTAAGTCATCTAAATGATTATTCCATCTTACATCAAACTCCTTAAACTATTTTATTTAAGACCTTTCCCCTATTCATACTCTTAGTTGACTACCTTGTTTCCTATTTCACTGAACAAATGGCAAACAATCTTTATAAACATCCACCACACATCTAGCCATCTATATGTGTCCACATCCTTGTGCTGTGCCTTTTCTCCTGTTCTTATCGAGAAATATCTGTGCTCCTGGTAAAAGTAAACTTTAATACCTGTGTATTAGATTCCATCTCTTTTTCCACACTCAGACATCACACCAGAAATTATTTTTCTCATCTGTTTTATCAGTTTGTTCCCTTTAAACTGGATATTTCTATTATTATAAAATCACTTGTATTTATCTTGTTTAAAAATAAAAATTCTTAAACTTACCTTCGTTTTCAGCTTTTGATCAGTTTTCTTCTTCCCTTTGTGAAAACATTTCTAGAGAGGAAATCCTTTACTTAATCCTTCCTCAGTTTCCTATACTTTCACCATTGCTATGCCCCAGGGCTCAGTCCTTGTGCTTCTGTGCTTTTCTGTCTTCATACACTCCCCTGACAAGCTCATCTAACTTTTTTGTTTTAGATACCATCTATATGCTGATAAAAAATATATAGCCAAGAAGAGTTTCCCCTTGAAATACAGACTTTTAAATCCAACTTCTACTTGATGGTAGTCTCCACTAAATTGTCTAATGGTCATCTTGACCTTCATAAATTCAAAGTTCAAATCTGTTCCTCTCCTCCAAAACTATTCCTTCCATGCCTTTTCTGTCTCAGTTTGCAGCCAACTTCTTTCTTCTAGTGGCTCAAGTCAAAAATTGTGAAGTAACTCCTCCTTCTTTTTCCTTTATATACCACATCCAATCAATTAGCATATCATGTGGGAGTTTTTATTCAAAATACACCCAAATTTCTACCACTTTTTACCATCTTTAGGACTATTGTCCTGTTCGCATGAACCATGGTCTTTTGCTCCATTATTTGCTCCAACCTCCAAATTGAATTTGTGCTTCTACCCTTGAGCACATTTACTCTAGTCTCAATATTGCATAATCCTATTAAGACTAGATCAGATCCTATTGCCTCTCTGCTCAGTGCCTTCCAATGGTTCTTCACCTTACCCAGAGGCAAAGTGAAAGTCCTTACCATGACACATAAAGCCTTCCAGGGTTTGAGCCCTGTCCCAGTTGGACTCATATTCATTACCGACTGCATTCCACTCTTGTTTGAACATGCAAGGCAAGTTTCAGCCTCAAGGTCATAGCACCTGCTGTCCTCTCCGCATGGAATGATCTTCTCCTAGACATCCACTTCACTCACTTCCTCACCATCTCCAAGTCTACACCAATAGTATTTGCTCATAAAGGCTTCCTTTATTCCCTACATAAAACTGGACCAAGCATAACACCTGGTTTGTCTCCCTAATAACTCATATTAATATAATGTACTTTACATTTTATTATTTTATTATAGAATTTTTTTCTGTCTCCTCCACTAATGTGAATTTCATGAGGGTAGGGATTTTAGTCTCTTGTATTTGCTTCTGTACCTTGCTCCCCCCACACAGCCCACCTAGAACAGTGCCCAGTTCACAGTATATTCTCAATAAATGGGATCTGAATGAATAAATGAATGAATGAATAAAAATACTATTTCAGCCCATGTCCAATTTTGAGTTTCATGGAAAGAAGTAAAAGAAACAGAACTTTCCAACTTAGCAGAGACTTTGTGAAACCTTGACTACAGAAGATTCAAGGTGTTACACAACCCAAGAGCCAATATATGACACACACATGAAGAGAAAGCCCTTCTCCCCACTTCCCTCCAGATCCCCCAGTTTATCTGGCAATCCTAAAGACCAGCATTACTTTGAAAATGACATTTTTGATAAAGGCTGATTATAACGAGCTTTTCTATTTTACATTTAAGAGCAGATAATATGACTCTAAGGAAAAGAAAAAAATATGAAGAAACAGTATGTGGAGCCTGAGAATGATAAGCTCTATGTTAAAACACACGAAACCAGAATTTTGAAGTCTCAGAAACAACTGGCAACTTTCTGAGGGATAGCCATTTGGGAATAGCAGTAAATGTGCTCTTATAGACGCGGGAAAATAGGGCCAGTGATAATTGTTTTACACATTATAATAACTCACTGAAATTTCAGTAATCTATAAGTAAAGTTAAAGATCTTAGTTGGGATAGGGAGGGTGGGAGGGAGACACAAGAGGGAGGGGATATGGGGATATATGTATACATACCGCTGATTCACTTTGTTATACAGCAGAAGCTAACACAACATTGTAAAGAAATTTTACTCCAATAAAGATGTTAAAAAAAAAAAAAGATCTTAATTGAGAACACAAGTGATGTTGTCACCTAGACTACTTACAGAAGCTACTTCCCAGAGGCAGGAACACTGCAGATGAGCTGACACTGTGCTTTCATGGGTGTTGGTCCCATCAAAGTCTAGTGAATTTTCCAAATGCCTGATTTAGTTGGAAAATCACCCTCTTCCTCAACAACACATATTTAGTTCATGATTTAAATAATATAGAATTTTATAGGAGTTTGTTTTAAAATTATAACCCATAACTACAGGACATTTACTTTACAGGCTTTAAAAAAAATCTGTGAATAATTTCTTCCTTAACAAAAGTATTAGAACAAATACTAAATCATGACTCATGAGGTTACCTCCAGGCATGATATTTTTTACTCTTTGAGGTAGGTTCTGATCCCTTGTATAGCATTTGTTCTCTTACTGGACTTAACAGGCATCAAAAATATTATTATGTGTACGTGGCTGTGTTTATATATAGCTCTCTCTATAAGGGGGAAAACAAGGACTTTAGGGAAGAGAACCACTCCCATTTTTGAATACCAAATACATTGACACTTAGGAGATTTTCGTTTGAAAGTTATAGACTGTTTGAAAAAAGTATTTTACTTGCCCCTTACTGAAAATGCTTATTGCACAGTATGGTAATATGAGGAAAACATAGTTTCTAGAGTTCTGATTATGAATTTTGTTCATTTGAAAGAGCATCCCCGTTGAAAACAGGATTGTTACTATTTCAGTTTGTAAATTTCATCTTAACAGCAATTTTACATTTACTTGGTGTTGATTAAAATAATAATTCTGTGGCAGGGGTAATTTCTGAAATAGTCAAAGATCGTATTTAGTAAATAAACGACTTAAGAGTGTAAAGAAGATCCAGCTACCCTCCTTAGGAGAAAACACTTTTAAATCCAGGCTTACCTCCATTAGTAAACAAAAAAAGACATCTTCATAACTAAGTTTCTTTTCTTTTAAGTATATTTTTAAAAATACACATTTTGTTAGACAACAGGCCTCATGAGACCAGGGACTGTGTTTTATTCATCATGGTTCACCCTGGTGACCAAGAGAGACCTTTACTAAGAGTATGCATCAAGGAAGGAAATTGCTTTCTCAGTGTCACCTATCTGAATGGAATGGCACAGTTCACACAATCAGGCTAGGAGAGAGAGGGGTCCAAGTTAACATGCCTATGTCACCGGGGCAACTTGTTCGATTACATCCATCCCTTTCTGAAAATGTGAACCAGATGGTCTCTCACCTTGTAAGACCAGGACTCCGCGTACAGGAGAAATTCTTCCTTTTGTTTGTATCTGCTGCTAACACCTGCCTCATTACCTTTAACTCCCCCAAGAGCCTTTTGCGTGGCATTCAGGGATAAAAAGGAGAAAAACTGATTAGGAATTGGTAAGAAGGGAACCTGCCATTCTGCAGCATTTCTGACAACTACAGAAATTAGATGCTCAATTCCACCGAGGAGAGGCAAGTGTAGACCTTAGAATGCAAAATAGAGTTTATTTATTGAGCTCCACCGTTTAGATATAAGCTGTCACTGCTTCATGGCAAGATGTCCTTTCTATCTCTCCACTTTGCTCAAAGGAGCTGTCAGGTCAGGAAAGGGGAAAAATGAAACAAATGCTTTTTCTCTTTCAATTTCCCAGCGGGCGAAGCCCTGTTGAAATGCCAGGCATACCCTGCTGCTTTCTGCATCAACAGATGGCAGACGGCTCCATTCCTTGTGTTTGTTTCCCATTCAGCAAACTGCAGGTCACATCTGGTCTAGCCTCTGCTTGGTTTGAGCAGATGGGAGTTCACATTCTTTATAGGTGGCTGGTTTAAAAAAATAAGGTAAAAAAGGAGTGCAAGAGGATAGAAATAAAAGAGAAAGACAAAGAATCCTTTAAAATGGTGACAAGGAAATCTGAACAGTTGGTATGATTTCAGTATCAGCAAACCATTTAGCCAGACCCCAGCCAACAATGAATGGAACAGAATCACACTTCGAGACAGCCAAGCAGTCCAGAACAGTAAAGAGCAAGCTTCCAGATGTAGCAAAGGAGATACACACAATTCAATTTACCCTCCAGAGATGCTGTGCTTTCTTCTACCCTGATTTTTACAAGTAAGTTTTAGGAAATTCGTTTATACTTTGGGGTGTTAAAATATACTTCTACTATATTGTTCTAATTGACTCTAGCTCTCACTGGAAAACTGTTAACATTGAGCATTCTGCTAAATGATCATCTGGGCAAAACAGTGGACCAGAGAAATCATGGTTATAGGCTTCAGGAACGTAAGATTTTTCCTGAGCTAAGTTTGTGATGTAAAAAAACACTTCTCAAATTTGGATGTTCATGATAATCATCAGTTGTGGTTATTAGACATGCAGACATAGGAACACCAGCCCAGTGGGTCTAAATGTTCAGTGGATCTAAACCAATGTTTCTAAAATTTACTTTGCATAAAAATCACCTTATGTGTTTGTTAAATACATAGGTTCTGGACCTCACATATATCTTCTAAGATTCTACTTCAACAGTTCTGGGAAAAAGATAATGTACATTTTTAATAAATATTCCAAAATAGTTTTATGCCAATGAAGTTTGAAGAACACTGGTTTCGAGAAAGGCTTGGAGGCCTTTCTATTTAAAAAGTCACACAGGTAGTTCAGGTGTTAAGAAAGGCTCATCAGTATCTAACTTATATGTTAATGTTTAGCAATACTGTTTAGATTGTACAGTGTCAAACCTAATACAGGTATTTATCATTGAAATATCACTTTTTAACCCTGGTCATCCTCAGACATCTTGAAGGCTCCCAAACAAAAAGCAAGAAGCAGAAGAGTATAATCAGTAAGTAAGTTACTTTTGTGTAACAAAGGACGTAAGAATGTATATTTGTATTCATATTTCCTTGTACAGCCAGCTTGTTTTGAAAATGTGAATTTGTTCCAATGCTTTTAATATATTAGAAAGCAATTTGAGCATAGCTTGAATTTCACATTTGCTTAGGCATGATTTGTCTGCAAGAAACACTAGAAAAATGCAGAAAACGGCATCCAGCTGAACTAAGTAGGCATGTATAAGATGTGGATGTACAGGTGCAGGCAGGCATAGAAACACGTATGTGTGCACACACGCCTCCAACATCTACCAGCTATGGCCACACCAGTTCACCTCTTCAGTTATGTGACACATGCATCTGCATCTGGCGTTAAAACATTCAATCCAATTTCACTTAACCCACCTTCCAGGAAATCACAATAGCCCACAAGATACAACCCTTTGCATGGAGCCTGAGCCCTCCTCTCTTTTTAATTTATCTCGCTTTTTAATCAGCTTACATTTTTTCTCTCTTTTCATCTGTATTTTTCTCTCTTTTCTCTCTATTTCTATTTCTCTTTTATTTAGCACACAAGGTGGCAGATATGGGAGTCCAGCAGGTAGGCCATGAGAGAATGGGTGCTCCTTTCCCCCAGGGAACTTCAGGTCCTTTTTGAGGTCAAGAGTAATTTAATGTGGTATTTAGGCATTTCTTAGCCATTTGAGATGTGGCAAATTGTACTGCTGTTCCTAGAAGTTGCCGAAGTTTTTTAATTTTTAATTTTAATGTGTTACTGTAAAAGTTTTTGAATGCTGCACCCATAATTCCATATTTTACTTAAGCCCCATGTATTTTTTTGATAAACTTTCTTTTTTAGAACAGTTTTTAAAATAGTCTGCTTTTATTTACTTTTTAATTGTTTTTGGAGTATAGTTGAGTTTTAGAGTAACAGAAATTGTGAAGAAAGTAGGGAGAGTTCCCAGATATGCCAAACCCAGTTTCCCTTATAATTAATATCTTAACATTAGAATGGTGCGTTTGCCCCATATATGAACCAGTATTGATACATTATCATCAATAAAGTTGGTACTTTTTCATTTCCTTAGTTCTTCTTTAATATGATTTTTGCTGTTGCTGTGTTCCAAGATCCCTTCCAGAACACCACATTACATTTATTCCCCATGTCTCCTTAAGACTCTTGGCTTTGACAGTTTCTTAGGCTTTCCTTGTGTTTTACAACTTTTATGCTTTTGAAAAGTATTGGTCAAGTGTTTTGTAAAACATCCCTCAAATGCTATATATCTGATGTTCTCCCATGATAAGACTGGAGATACGTGTTTCTGGGAGGAAAACCACAGAGGCCAGGAAGGTGAAGTGCCCTTCATCAACTTACGTCAAGGATATGTATCATCAATGCAATTTATAACTATGTTAACCTTGATCTCCTGGATGAGGTTTGACAGGTTTTTCCATTGTAAGTTCTCTTTTTTTAATCCCCCTTTCTGTGCTGTACTCATTGGAAGGAGGTTACTATGTGCTTCTCACACTTAAGGAGTGAAAATCTCCACCTCCTTAAGGGCAAAGTAACTACATGAATTATTTGGAATTTTTCTGAATAATTACAGTATCACACTTAGTTTCACCACCCTAACGAATCCTCTGTGTGTGTTCACCCATTCAACACTCCTCTGTCCCCCTCAAACTCCTAGTAACTGCTAATATTTTTATTGTAGCTATAGGCTCTGCCTTTCCCAAATGTTATGTAATTGGAACCATATATTCCATAACATTTCAGATGGACTTCTAACATGTAGCAATATACCTTTAAATGCATCTATGTATTTATGTGGCTTGATATAGCTCACATATTAAAATAGCTGAATGATATTATCCACAGGTATATACCAGTTGATTATCCATTTATTGAAGGGCAACTTGGTTGCTTCCGTTTTTTTGGCATTTATGAATTAAGCTGCTTTAAACATTCACATGCAGGAACACACATTTCTAAATCAATTTGGTAAATACCTAGGAGCATAATTACTGGATCATAAGGTAAGACTTTGTAAGAAACTATGATAGTCTTGCAAAGTGAGTGTATAATTCTGAATTAAATTTTTTTAATTAATTTATTTTATTTATTTACTTTTGGCTGTGTTGGGCCTTCGCTGCTGCACGTGGGCTTTCTCTAGTTGCGGTGAGCGGGGGCTACTCTTCGTTGTGGTGCGCAGGCTTCTCATTGCCGTGTCTTCTCTTGTTGCAAAGCATGGGCTATAGGTGCATGGGCTTCAATAGTTGTGGCACGTGGACTCAGTAGTTGTGGCTTACGGGCTCTAGAGCACAGGCTCAGTAGTTGTGGCGCATGGGCTTAGTTGCTCTGCAACATGTGCGATCTTCCCAGACCAGTGGTCCAACCCGTGTTCCCTGCATTGGCAGGCAGATTCTTAACCATTGCGCCACCAGGGAAGCCCCAGTTCTGAATTTTCAAAAGTAATAGACGAGAGTTCCAGCTGTTCTTCATCTTTGCCAGGAATTGGTACTCTCAGGTTTTTTCTATTTTAGGTATTCTATTAAATGTGTAGTCATATCTCATAGCTGTTTTAATTTGCTATTCTATAATGAAAAGGCATGTTAAGCATCTTTTCCTACACTTACTTGCCATCTGAATGTCTTCTTTGGTGAAGTGTCTGTTCAGATAATTTTCTCATTTTTAAAATGAGTTATTTTCTTGTGATAACTTATAGGAGTTATTTGTATATTTTGGGTATTGGAACCTTATCAGATATTTGTTTTGAAAATTCTTCCCTAGTCTGTGACTTTTTTTCCAATTTTTAAACAATGTCTTTCACATAGTCAAATTTTTAAATTTTAATAAAACCCAACTTGACAATACTTACTTCATGAAATGTGCTATTGATATTGTATCTAAAAACTCTTTGCAAGACTTAGTGTTATTAACATTTTACCTTTAACTTCTAGAAGTGTTATAGTTTTGCATTTTACATTTGAGTCAATAATTAATTTTGAGTATATATATATATATATTTTGTGTGTGTGGTATATATATATATATATATATATATATTTTTTTTTTTTTTTGTGGTACGTGGGCCTCTCACTGTTGAGGCCTCTCCTGTTGAGGAGCACAGGCTCCGGACGCGCAGGCTCAGTGGCCATGACTCACGGGCCCAGCCACTCCACCAGTATGTGGGATCTTCCCGGACCGGGGCACGAACCCATGTCCTCTGCATTGGCAGGCGGACTCTCAACCACTGCGCCACCAGGGAAGCCCATATCACTATACTTTTTAAACCAAATAATTATTTCCCTAGAACATGCAATATACATTTTTAACTAATCTAAGTCCACTTTGAAATAACACTATACCACTTTATGTGTAGTACAAAGCCTTAGAGTATTCCTAATTTCTCTCTCCTGGTATGAGATGATTGTGATTCATTTTGCTTATCCTTATGCTAAAATTGTAACAGACTTAAGTAGATGGATCTACTACTAAAGCATAAGATTTAAAATTTTTCTTTTCTTTAATCAATTTTATACATTGATATATAAAATCTTCAGAGGAGCAGTGTAAATAGGCAGCCAGAAAGGCAACAGATGATAGAAGATAGTGTAAACCCAAGAGGTCTAAAGTACCATTCTACCCCTCAGGTGCTACATGTCCTCTCTTAAAATCACTAGTCTTCAGTTTTATATTCAATAAAGTGTGAGTAGTAAGAGCACCGAATATTTTTGTAAGAATAAAATATTCTTACGATATAGTGCCTGATGGTGTAGTACCTCATGGTATAGTGCCTGACAAAAAAATAAATACATGATGATTATAACTATTTTACTACAATTTATCATAACTCTATCAATGGGGACATTTTCCCCCTCATATAGTTCCTTCCTTCAAGGTTATGCCTGAGGGTTAGACTTTCCTTATTCTTCAACATGCTCAAACTCTTTCTGCTTCCTCACCTTTTCTCCTCCTTCTATTTTCGAAGACTCAACATTCTTCAAACTATCTAACTGAGGTATTTATATTCTGGACTACTTGTTTACCATTTGTTATATGGCACTTAACTATTCCATGACTAGCTTCCTCATCAGGAAAATGGGGAAGATTATAGACCTTTTCTCAGAAAATTTTTGTAAGGGTTAAACAGAAAGTCTGTATATGATACACTTAGTACAGTGTTTGGCATTTAGTAAGTTCTTAATAAATGTTAACTATTATTATATATAGTGTGATTTGGCATTTTAATTTCTCTGTATGTTGTTTGTATATATGTGTATTTGTGCATTTGTGTCCCCATTTCCTTTAAGTGTTTACCTTGCATGAGATTTTTAGCAATATTTTACCCATACTCTTCATTCTAGTCATACTGGGCTGTTACAAGGTGACATTGTGTTCAGTTGACTCTTCCTGAAAAAAAACCTTTAGATAAAGCTTTAAGAACAAGTGACTATTTGAAAATGTATCCCAGGAAGCATATGAAGGGAAGTACATAAGTGAAATAAGGAAGGAAAGGAAGGCAGTATAGATTGTATAAAAGAGCAGGTTACCATGGCAGGCTATACTCTTGGGGAAGTATGGGAGACATACAAAAAATCACACCTCAGAGTTGTCCCATCAAAACTGCAAGGAAGGTGGGAGATGAGGTCAGGATGGGAGAGTAGGAAGACCCTGAACTCATCTCCCCCCAGAAACACATCAGAATTAAAACTACTTACTGAGAAAGTATATGAGAATGACTTGAAGATTAGCAGAAAAGATTTTCCACAACTAAATACATAAAGAAAGAACCCACAATGAGACAGATAGGAGGGACCCACCTCCCCAGGTCAGTGATCCCAAAACAGGAGGAATATCATAATCATAGATGTCCTCCCCAAGAAGTGAATGGTCTGAGACCCATGTTGGACACCCCAACCTGGCAGTCCTGCACCAGAAAGTTGAGTCCCTACAATTACCTGTAATTAAATTGTATCAGTAAGAAAAAAAAAGAGAAAAACTCCCAACAAAAAAAGTCAATAACCAGACAGCTTCACAGGTGAATTCTACCAAACATTTAAAGAAGAGTTAACACTTATCCTTCTCAAATTATTCCAAAAAAATAAAAGAGGAAGTAATGCTTCCAAACTCATTCTACAAGGCCAGCATCACTCTGATAGCAAAAATAAAGACACTGCCAAAAAATAGAAAAAAAGAATATAGGCCAATATCACTGATAAATAAATAAATAAATAAATAAATAAATATATATATATATATATATATATATATATATATAAAATCAGCAAAATATTAGCAAATCAAATTTAACAATACATTGAAGAGATAATACACGATGGTCAAGTGGGATTTATTTCAGGGATGGAAATATAGTTCAATATCTGTGAATCAATCAACTTGATATTCCACATTAACAAATTGAAGAAGAAAAATAAGATCATCTCAATAGATGCAGAAAAAGCTTTTGACAAATTCAACATCCATATATGATTAAAAACTCTTAGTGGTATAGAGGGAACATACCTCAAGATAATAAAAGCCATATATGAAAAACCTACAGCACCATCATGCTCCATGGTGAAAAGCTAAAAAAGTTTTCTCTAACATCAAGAGCAAGACAAAGATGCCCACTCTCATCACTTTTATTCAACATGGTATTGGAAGTCCTAGACACAGTAGACAAGAAAAATAAATAAAAGGAATTCAAATTGGAAAGAAAGAAGTAAAACCGTCATTGTTTGTAGATGACATGATACTATATAAAGAAAATCCTGAAGATGCCACCAAAATTTATTAGAACTCATCAATGAATTTAGGAAAGTTCAGGATGCAAATTAATATACAGTATTAATTTTCAATTAATATTAATAGACAGAAGTCTGTAGCATTTATATACACTATCAACAAACTATCAAAAAGATAAATTAAGAAAATGATCTCATTTACAATTGCATTAAAAAGAATTAAGAATCTAAAATAAATCTAACCAAGGAGGTAAGAGAACTGGACTAAGAAAATTGTAACATATTGATGAAAGAAATTGAAGACAACTTAAGCAAATAGAAAGATATATCCTGCTCATGAATTGGAAGAATTAATATTGTTAAAATGACCATACTACCCAAAGCAATTGACAGATTCAATGCAGTCTCTATCAAAATGCCAATGGCATTTTTCACAGAACTAGAGCAAATAATTCGAAAATTTGTATGGAAACACAAAAGACCTCAAGAGCCAAAGCAATTTTGAGAAACAAGAACAAAGCTGGAGGTTCATGCTCCCTGATCTCAAACTATACGACAAAGCTGCAGTAACAAAACATTATGGTACTAGCACAGAAACAATCATATACATCAATGGAACACAGTAGAGAGCCCAGAAATAAATCCACACATACATGATAAATTAATCTACAAAAAGGCAAGTATATACAATGGGAAAAAGATAACCTCTTCAATAAAAGGCACTAGGAAAACTGGACAACAACAAGCAAAAGAATCAAACTGGACTATTTTTTCACACCATATAAAAATAAACTCAAAATGGATTAAAGACTTAACTGTATAATCTGAAACCATAAAACTCTTAGAAGAAAACATAGGCAGTATTGGTGTGCTCTTTGACAATGTTACTAGCAATATAATTTTTGGTTCTGTCTCCTTAGTCAAGGGCAAAATAAATAAATAAATAAATAAACGCATGGAACTTCATCAAACTAAAAACATTTGGCGCAGTGAAAGAAACCACCAATAAAATGAAAAGGCAACCTACTGAATGGGAGAAGATATGTGCAAATGATATATCTCATAAGAGGTTAATAACCAAAATATATAATAAACTCACACAACTCAGGATCAGGAAAACACTACCTGATTAAAAAATGTGCAGAGAACATGAATAGACATTTTTCTTAAGGAATACATACAGATGGCCAACAGGCATGTAAAAATATGCTTAACATCACTAATCATCAGGGAGATGCAAGTTAAAACCATAATGAAATATCACCTTACACCTGTCAGAATGGCGATTATCAAAATGATAAGAAATAAAAAGTGTTGGGGAGGATGTGAAGAAAAGTGAACCCTTGTGAACTGTAGGTGGGAATGTAAATTGGTACAGCAACTAGGGAAAATAATAAGGATGTTCCTCAAAAAGTTAAAAATATAGCTACCATATGACTCAGGAATTCCACTTCTGGGTATTTACCAGAAGAAAACAAAAACACTAATTTGAAAAGATATATGCAACCCCATGTTTCTAGAAGTATTCTTTAAAGTAGTCAATTTGGAAGCAACCCAAATGTGTCTATCAGTAGATGAATGGATAAAAAATGTGGTATATATATATATATATATATATATATATATATATATATATAATGGAATATTATTCAGTCATAAAAAATGAAATCTTGCCATTTGTGAAAACATGGATGGATCTAGAGGGTATTATGTTAAGTGAAGTAAGTCGGACAGAGAAAGACAGATATTGCATCATCTCACTTATATGGAGAATCTAAAAAACAAAACAAAAGAAAAAAACAAAGCCAGACTCATAGATACAATGAACAAATGGGCAGTTGTGAAAAAGAGGTGTGGAGTGGGACTGAAACAGGTGAAGGGGATTAGTTTGTACAAAACTCCAGTTATAAAGTAAATGAGTCACAGGGATGTAATACATAGTATAAGGAATTTTATCAATAACATTTTAGTAACTTTGTATGGGGACGAATGGTTACTGGACTTATTGTGGTGATAATTTTGTAGCGTATGCGGTGATCATTTCACTATGCAGTACACCTGAAACTAACATAATATTGTACATCAAGTATATTTCAATTAAAAAAATGAAAGGATGTTATGCTTTTGGTCACTCAATTCCAATTCATCATTGCCTGGGGGCTGTTCTCTGGTGCACTAATTCCCTGGCACTTCTGCCTACCACATGGTGCACATGTGAAGAGAGAGCCCTCAAAAACAAAACAAAATCACAGAGCCTTGCCCTAAGATACAATCTGCACAGACTGGAGTTGAGCTTGGACTGGATATGGGTGGGGTACTAACAGCATCTCATATAGTGTTTTATGCTGTGCATGAAAGTCCATACTATTCTTTCCAACAAGAATATTCTGCTTATTTCTTATTTAATTATTAAATTTCAACTTATCCGCCATAACTCATCTCAAGAGCCACCTCTTCTAGAAGTCTTCATGATATAAGATCTGATGGAGTTGTCCTATCCTTCATGACAAGATGTAATGTGGGTGTCATGACATACCATGCTTTCTTCTATAGCACCATTTAAATGACTGGATTTTAATGATCAATTAACTTTCCTCCTAAGAAATTTGACTTTATTTTTTTTGAATGACCAAATATATATATATATATGCTTTTTCTTATTATCTATTTTATACATATTAGTGTATAATATTAATTCCAATCTCTCAATTAACGCCCCCCCCGACCGCTTTCCCTGCTTGGTGTCCATACATTTTTCTCTACGTCTATACCTCTATTTCTGCCTTGCAAACCGGTTCATCTGTACCATTTTTCTAGATTCCACATATATGCATTAATATATGATATTTCCAAACTTGAGTTTAAACTCCTTAAAGGCAGAAATTATATACCTGGAGTCTTGCATGGTATTTAGCACATAGCTCCTTCCCAACAACTATTGGTTAGAGAGATGTTTATTTCTAACTGCCAAATCTTTAAAACCTTTGAGCACAATCAAGGCTGATTAAAATGATATTCACTGAATGCCGATTAGAAATACACATCTGAGGTAAGAATGTTTACCTTTGTTCACAAATGAACATATTTGTACTGCAATAAAATGTTGTCTCTTTTGTGATCATTTATAACAATCATAAAAATGACTCTTTTAATGGAAAAAAAAGGTAACTTTCTAAGCAATATAACAGGGATAATTGTGGTTTTTTCTCCTATGTCATTCTCTATTCCAAGAGTATACGTCCCTTTGTGTCACTTTATTCTATGTTATGCCATTAATATTGCCTGCAAGGACTGAGATTAACTCATGGTAAGTAATTTAAAGTTATTCAAGCAGTCTTCCTTTTTGTGCACAAGAGTGAAAAGCAGAATGGAAGCTCCAACCCAGCCATCATAGATTCTGAGTATAGGAGCTCGTTACATTCCATCAATGCAAATAATGTATCAAAGCATGCAATTCCTAGAACCCTGGCATTTACTATTTTTCCACACATATCACTATAAATTAAAATAACATAATATTTTATAAGAAAAAAGAAAGCTATGGGTGATACACAGTCCCTACCTGTTTAAAAATAAATGAGTTCAGAGAATCTCCTAACCATCATAAGGAGTGAAAACAATAAACTATAGATGATAGATAGATACATAGATAGATATTAATTTACAGTGTTGAAATCCTGTACTATCATTGCCTTCTTCATTAAATGTATTAATGCTAAAGTAACTTTTTTATAGCTCTTGAAGGGCTCTTAAATATACATGTCAGATTAATAAAAAGAACAATTTCAGTAACTGTGACCATCAATAGATACCTTTAAGTCAAGTTTTATTTTCATGGTTTCTTTTCAATACACAATCAAAATTCTCTTTCCTTGGGAAGAGTCATGGGAATGGAATTTTTAAAGTATTGAGAAGGTATTGCAAAATTTTGATGAGAAATGGACTTAGATATTTTCTTCTTGGGGGTCTTACTTTATCCATGATCAGGATTATTTATTCCCCATAATGTTTTTCCTCTCTATATATTTAAAAATATCTAACAAAGCTTATATCTAATACTATACATTGACATTTGTTGTTAAATACACTGCTGCAAAGTCCTTTAAAATTAGTGAATAAATGAAGTAGAGCATTAATTAGATATTCAATTTATACATCCTTTTTCAAAATAGGAAAAGATATTCTTCTGTAAATTTTTAGCACCCATTTCTGACCTCCTATACTCTCCAAAACACAGAGTTCCAAAATTAACTATGAATTCTACTAAAATTCAAGTGTTACTCAACAGGCATATGTTAAATTCTGTTGAGTAGTTTTTGCCCAGTGAGAGATTAGTAGATTTACTTATAATGATCAATTTTCTAACACATAAAAATGCTTTATGTAAATTCACTCAAGTTTGGGTAGACTGTCTACAAAAATGGCCACCAAAATTCTCTCCATCTTTGTGTTTTTATACCTTGTCTTTAATCAGCAGTTGGAAACTATTTCTGTGTCAATTGAACCAGGGTTGCCTTTATTTATTTTGACCATCAGAATATGGCAGAAGTGATGAAGTGTGAGTTCTAGAGACTAGATCTTAAGAGAGCTGGTAGCTTCCCTTTTGCTCTCTGGAACCCAAAGAGCATCCTGTAAGTAAACTTGTCTACATCTCTGCGGGAAGAAAAGCCACATGGAAGAAAATTGAGATACCTCAGCCAATAGCCAGCGTCAATGCCAGGCATGTAAATAAAGCTATTTTGAGATTGTTAGGACCAGCTGCTCCCATCTGCAAGTGAGCAAAAGAGACCAATAAAAGAATTGCCCTGCTGAGACCAGTAACATTAGCCTCATGAAAAATCATAAATTGATTTTACTTTAAGCCACTTTAATTTGTGATAACTTGTTTGAGACAACACATAACCAATATAAAGATGAAGGGGAAACACAAGGCATAATCTAAAATTCACTCATTTTACTTGATAAGAAGCATCACAGATTTTAGAAGATCTTTTTTTTTTGTCACTTGTTTTTCTATTTACATCCTTTCCATGATTAAGTTTAAACTTTTTTTTTTTTGGCAAATTAAAGCTAGCTCTGAAACTAAACCGAAACATCAATGTATATCAAAGGATTTTGAAAATGTACAGCAATGTATGATACAAAAATTAAAGTACATTAATAAAGCCTATAGAAAATTTTCTTCCCTGTGTTTCTTGAACAAAACCCTGTTTAGCACTGACCTTAGGGCTAAACATTGGATTGAATGCCTCCTGATCATGAAGGTACTCCTGGAAACATATTTCTATTTGAGAAATTTTTATTAGAGGAGAATTGCCATATTATTAAAACCTCACTGAGAGTTAGTACAACATTGAAGTGTTACCCCTATCAAATATCAAAATTAAGTAAATTTTACAGTAAAATGTTGTCCCTACTCAATTCATCCCACCCCCCCTTCCCCCTTGGTATCCATACGTTTGTTCTCTACATCTGTGTCTCTATTTCTGCTTTGTAAATAAGATCGTCTATACCAATTTTTTCAGTTTCCACTTATATGCATTAATATACAATATTTGTTTTTCTCTTTCTGACTTACTTCGTTCTGTTGGGAGATTGGGATTGACATATACACACTATCGATACTACGTATAAAATAGATAACTAATGAGAACCTACTGTATAACACAGGAAACTCTACTCAATGTTCTGTGGTGACCTAAATAGGAAGGAAATGCAAAAAAGAGGAGGTATATGTATATGTATAGCGGTCTCACTTTGCTGTAAAGTAGAAACTAACACAACATTGTACAGCAACTGTACTCCAATAAAAATTTTAAAAAAATAAAATTTTGCCCCTACCGATCTGTCACAGTAATTAGTGACTTGTGCTATTACATTAGTCAACATGAACAGTTTGACTAAAAGTAGTTTCATTCCATAGTATTTTTCAGTGTATTCATAATGAATAGAGACTTCCATTGATTTATAATTTAAATAGTAAACAAAAAATTTTAGACTTGTTTTGATTGTTGGACACACGCCACCTGTCCTTCTCAAATCTGGAAGCTCATTAGAGCCTACTACAGCAGAATAATTTCTACAAAGTATTCTGATGTGCTGTCAGGGTTGTAATCCATTGCCTTTATAAAGGACATCCCTTCACTGCAAAAATCATTCCTGATGAATCCTGAGTAAAACCATGAAATCTCCCCTTTATGCCTTGGCAGCCACATGCTGCTTCTAGGCTTTCACCCTGATATTTTCATGCGATGCCTCCTTCCTCCTCTGGAGTATCTCAGTGTGCTCCCTGGACCAAATGTGTCAGATTCATCTGGGGTGACTGTAAAATTTAAATTCTCAAGCCACTTCCACGACCTACTAAATCCAAATGATTAGAAAGAGCCTAGGGATCTGTATTTTAAACCAACACAGCTGTTTGCCATTTTCTTTTTCTTCAGTGAAATTATGGGCAATAGCTACCGTCTGAGCCATGCATTTTATCAGATATAATTTGTGCATCACAGTTAAACTAAAGGATGAATGCCTAATAGGAAAAACTTCCAAAATATTATTCATCTTTTAATGTTACCCTACAGTGACTCGCCCTTCCAATACTGGATTTGCACACTCAAAATGAGGGAAATTTGAAGTTGGTTGATGATTTTAAGTTTCCCTTCTATTTTCATATTATAGTATGCAAATCGCTCCTAGAGAATCTACCTACCATGTCAGTGAGGAAGGAGTTCTCCACCAATGATTCCTAACAGCAGGGGACAACAATTTGTATTAGAGATAAACACTTCTGATGTACAAAACTGCACTCAATGTACTCTGAAATATGACATGTTGTAGATCCACCCCTTATGTGGACTAGTGCCTATTGCAGAAACAAGGATGCAGCTGGTTTCATTAAGCTGACAACACCAAGATATGTGCGAATATATGATGTGATGATTTTTTTTTATATACTTCATCATCCAAAGATGAAGATAAATTGTATTGAACCAGCAGCTTTCCAGCTGAAGAGTGTTTAAATTGTTAGTGTGAAGCTGAAACAATAATGCCAGGATAAGAGCCAGGTTTTATTATTGGTGATAGAGCTTGGGTGGATAAATTCTAACCATTTCATTTAAACTTTCCAACTTTATATTATGTATGAGATACAATGAAATGGAAAAAATATAGCAATAGGGGAATGTGAAAGTAAAAGCAACTTTACAAAATCAAGGCATTACAAAGGTCAGCTTCTCTAGGAGAAGGTAAATATTTCTGTATTTTAAATTCAATCATGGAGTTTGAAATATATTTCCTATATCATCTTGTCCTATGCTCAATCTATAGAAGGGAGTAGATCAATTGAAAAAACTGATTTGTTTTCTGACTTCGTCATTACTTTTCTATGAGATCTTGGGCAAATCATGCATCTCTCTAGACTGTAGTTTCCTTTTATGTAAATTTAGATCATTAAGTAAAATGAGTTGAAAGCCTTAATTTTGGAGAATTTTATTGATAATCCATGGAGATTTAGTGTATATAAACAAGTTATTTTAAAAATAAATAAATTCTATCCTTACAACATTTAAGATAGAAAAACATTTTGTGCCAGCTCAATAAATTATGAATTTTATTGAGAATTTTTAATTTGCCAATCACTATGTTAAGCTATTAATATAAATTTTCTCTTTCTAACATTCACTGCAACATTAAGTCATAGTATTGTTATTTTCCCCTTTTAACATAGTGGAATTGAGGCTTAGAGAGTGTAACCTGCCCAAGATCTCACAGTCGGTAATAGTTGCAGCTTGATACCCCAAGGATTGTGACTATGGATTCTGTGGTCTTAAAGATGGTTCCGTTATAAATAAGTTGGCACCTTACTATATGCGTAGTGTGTTCTTGTATCAGAATAATAAAGCCTGTTATTTGTGTCAGAATACTAAAGCCTGTTATTTTTTAATTAAAATCTATTATTTCTGTAGCAAATGCTTGTTGGAATAGATTCCAAATCACAACAATTTTTCCTTCTTTTTCACCTGTACTTATTCAAAGGACAGTGTCTGTCAAGCATGTCCTGAAAAATAAAGTAATGTAGGTGGATTAACTCTACCAGATACGTGAACATTCTGTAAAACCTCTAAAATTAAAATAGTATAGAACCATATGAATAGACAGACCAACTGTATGGAACAAAACACTCAGAAAGAGGTCAAGAACATTTGAAAATTTTATATATGATAAGATTAGCATTTCAAATACTGCAAAAATAGAGTAACTTTTCAATAAATGTTATTGGAAAAACTGTATAGTCATTTGGGCAAAGAAAAAATTGGATCCATAACACACATTATACAGCAGAATAACCCCCAACAATTTCAGAGATCTAAATGTAAAAATAAAATCATACAAGCAGGAGAAATAAGCATGAGAAAAATTTATTTGTTACCTGGGATTGGAGTTAGCTTTTCTAAATTTGTCTGAAAAATCCAGAAAAAAATAAAAGATTGATAACTGGTTCCATTAAAGAAAAAAGAAAAATTGCATGACAGGAACACCAGAGTCAAAATTAAAAGACCATAACAAACTGGAAGAAAAATGTCTGTAACTTTTTATTTTTATCTCAAACAAGGAACTCATAAAACCAAGAAGAAAAAAACTAAAAGCCACTTAGAAATAATTTTTCACAATAATACAAAGTTTCCAAAGATTTAAAAATGTTAAAAGCACCTGTGAGCATCTGAGAAGATATTCAGATCCAAATTAAACCTTTACAGAGATATAATTGTTTATATTTCAGACTGGCAAGCTCCAAAATCTTGTCAACACCCTCTCTTTAGAGAGATGATAAAAAATCTGACATTTTCAAAATTGCTCAAGGGAATGCAAAATGAAGTGAATCTTATGGAAATTATCTGGAAATATTTAATAAACATCCATAACCTTTTATTATTTTATCCAGGAACCCCATTTCTAAAATTTTGTCATGAATATTTATGCCAAGAGAAAACTTATATACAAAGTTATTTGTAAAATAATATATTAAAATCAACACAAACATCCTTCCATAAGAGGTTAATTGAATATACTCCAGTATATTTACAAAATTATATACTAACAAATCATTTATAAAGAACAAATGAGGAGCGTCTATAATTTTTTTATTAATTTGTACTTAACCATTTTTTTCTCACTATCCAACAAAATGTATTTTTGAATCGTTATACAAGCAAAAAGAAGTAAATCTTACAATTCTCTAAATCTATACCTTTCTTTTATTTCTTGATGTATTTCCTTTATATTTGACAACATCCAGGAGAAAAAAAATGGGTGAAATGACAGAAAAAGCTACTCCCTAGATATTTATGGGTGATGTTGAAAAACCAATTATATACAATAAATTTTAAGAGAAAATAAAATTACAATAGCTATTGACACATACATGTAGAAAAATTGGAAGCAAATTTCTAAAATAGTGATTGGTGGCTCTTCCTATTAACTGAATCAGTTCCACCAATGTCCAGAAATTTAGAATATTTCCAAAAACTCTCCACTATCTCTGTCAAGGCTTTTTAAATTTTGTATTTATGTAAATCAGTGTGAGATTAAAAACACCATAATTATTTAGTTTATGTCATAGATATAATTAAAATAAAGCCAAAAATAAGGTTATATTGCAAATATTTTAAAACTATTTATGGGAAGAAATAAAAATCAATTCTAGTTGATAAAAAGTAGTTTTTGCTTGTTTTAAAGGTCACTGAAAGAGGATAAAGTCTAGATTTAATAAAATATTATAGAGTGATATCAATAAAATTATTAAGTAAAGAACTCCAAAATCCATTCCTGGTTAAAGGCAATCTACAGACTCAATGCAATTCCTATCAAATTACCAATGGCATTTTTCACAGAACTAAAATAAAAATTTTTAAATTTGTATGGAAACACAAAAGACCCTAAATAGCTAAAGCACACCTGAGAAAGAAAACAGTGCTGAAGGAATCAGGCTCCGTGACTTCACACTATACTACGAAGATACAGTCATCAAAACCGTATGGTAGTGCTCACTTTGGCAACACATATACTAAAATTGGAATGATACAGAGAAGATTAGCATGACCCTTGCACAAGGATGACATGCAAATTCGTAAAGCATCCATATTTTGTGCCCTTCCTCACCGTCCAGACACCCTTTGCTCTTCAGCTCCAAAGGAAAAGCTATGGATCAAAAGCACAACATCTGGCACTCAATGCTGAAATTGTGATTTTTCACTATATAAAAAAAAAAAAGGTATGGTACTGATACAAAAATATAGATCAAAAGTCTTTTGACTTTTGAAATATAGACCAATGCAATAGGATAGAAAGTCCAGAAACAAACCCACACACGTATGGTCAATTAATGACAAAGGAGGCAAGAATATACAATGCAGAAAAGACAGTCTCTTCAATAAGTGGTGCTGGGAAAACTGGACAGGTACATGTAAAAGAATGAAGTTAGAACATTCTTTAACACCATATACAAAAATAAACTCAAAATGGGTTAAAGACATAAATGTAAGATCTAATACTATAAAACTCTTAGAGAAAACAATAAGCAGAACACTTCCTGACATAAATCGCAGCAATATATTGTTGGATTCACCTCCTAGAGTAATGAAAATAAAAACAAAAATAAATAAATGGAACCTAATTAAACTTAAAAGCTTTTGCACAGCAAAAAAAAACATAAACAAAATGAATAGACAACTCACAGAATGGGAAAAAAATATTTGCAAATGAAGTGACTGACAAGGGATTGATCTCTAAAATATACAAACAGCTCTTGCAGCTCAGTATCAAAAGCACAAACAACCCAATCAAAAAAATGGGCAGATATAAATAGGCATTTTACCAAAAAAGACATATAGATGGCCAAAAAGCACATGAAAAGATGCTCAACATCTCTAATTATTAAAGACATGCAAATCAAAACTGCAATGAGGTACCACCTCACACTAGTCAGAATGGGCATCATCAAAAATTCTACAAACAATAAATGCTGGAGAGGGTGTGGAAAAAAGGGAACCCTCTTGCACTGTTAGTGGGAATGTAAATTGGTACAACCACTATGGAGAACAGCATGGAGGTTCCTTAAAAAAGTAAAAATAGAACTACCATACGATCCAGCAATCCCACTACTGGGCATATACCTTGAGAAAACCATAATTCAGAATGTTCATTGCAGCACTATTTACAATAGCCAGGACACGGAAGCAACCTAAGTATCCATCGACAGATGAATGAATAAAGAAGATGTGGCACATATATACAATGGCATATTACTCAGCCATAAAAAGAAATGAAATTGAGTTATTTGTAGTGAGGTGGATGGACCTAGAGTTTGTCATACAGAGTGAAGTAAGTCAGACAGAGAAGGACAAATATCACATGATATCACTTATATGTGGAATCTAAACAAAAATGATACAAATGAACTTATTTACAAAACAGAAACAGACTCACAGACTTGGAAAACAAACTTATGGTTACCAAAGGGGAAAGGTGAGTGGGAGGTGTAAATTAGGAGTCTGGGATTAACATATACACACTACTATATACAAAATAGATAATCAACAAAGACCTACTGTATAGCACAGGAAACTCTACTCAATATTCTGTAATAAGCTATATGGGAAAAGAATCTGAAAAAGAATAGCTATATGTACATGTGTAATTGAATCACTTTGCTGTACACCTGAAACTAACACAATATTGTAATTCAACTATACTCCAAAATAGAGTAAAAATTAAATTAAAAAAGCATTAGTCTTTAGGAAGTACAAATCAAAATCACGAGATATCACTTCATACCCACTAGGATGGCTGTAATATGTAAATGACAAATAACAATTGTTGGTGAGGATGCAGAGAAACTGGAACCCTCATACATTGTGGGAGATATAAAATGATACAGCCACTTCAGAAAATAAAGAAATAGTATCAAATAACCCAGCAATTCTATTTCTAGATATCCATAAATATCAAGGAGAATCAAAAACATACATTCAAGCAAAATTTGTATCGGAATGCTCATAGGAACATTATTCATGGCAGCCTACAAACAGAAACAACCCAAAATGGCCATCAACTTATGAATAGACAAATAAAATGTAATAAATCCATACATACAATATATCATTTAATATTTAGCCATAAAAAGTGATGATTTAGCCAAAAAGTATTTAGCAAAAAATGAAGTGCTGATACATGTTATGATGTATCTTGAAAACATTATGCTAAGTGAAAGAAGTCATGTATAAAAGGTCACATAATGTATGATTCTCTTTATGTGAAATATCCAGAATAGACAATACCATAGAAATAGAAAGTAGATTAGGGAGGGGTGAATTGGGAGGTACCAGGTTTCTATTTACAAATATTTATAAAAATATTCAGTGATGCAAACACTCTGGAATTAGACAGTAATGATGGCTGTACAACATTGTGAATATTAAAAAAACACTAAATTTACACCTTAACTGATTTAAGCTGTGAATTTTATGTTATATAGATTTTGCAACGATTAAAAATGGTATTATTTTATAGGAAACATAGTTAAATTTAAAATATAAATATGTGTAAATGGATATATATTTCATTATTTTATTAATTTATTAAAATTTAAACCATGGAACAGAATGAACAAAATATGTTTAAGGTTCAATATTACCCTTTATACAGAAAATATATATATTTTACAGAAAATATATATATTAAAATATAATATATATATAAAATAAAATAAAAATAATATATATATATTAAATAATTATGGACAATGCTTTGTATATATTGATTTACTATCTATCACTTTTATAAAGTTGAGCACTTTTACACTTGAATAATGCTTTCACATATTCCATTTATTGGGCTGAGAAAGATCTAATTCCCATTGCTAATTCACTTCAAAATAAGTAACTGAATAAGGATAGATCTTCTGAAGTGATAGTATACAGCAATGCAGGAAAATAAGCAGATATTCTCTCTTTCCTTCCCTTACACACTTTTACAGATTATCTCTCCCGAAAACATCTGCTGTCACTGCTTCTTATTTGATTCTCCTTCTCACACCAACATCAATTTTTCAGTCCATAGGCTTCTGCCAGAACTGAATTCACCCAGCCCTGGGGTTGGGCAGGTAACTATGGTCTGGGAAATCAGAGCCATACAATATGCTGGTCCCTGTGATTAAGTCATGGGTGTCTCAATTAGAGGAACTAATTGCAGTTAACATTTTGCTTAGAATGTTACCCTACCTGTGCTTTCTAATACTATAGATACTAGCCTTATGTAATAATTGAAATTAATTACATTTAAATAAAATTAGCAGTTTAGTTTCTTAGTCACACTAGCTACACTAGTCAGGTGCTTAATAGCCACAGTTGTTGGATAATGCAGATAAAAGAACATTTCCATCATTGCAGTAATTTCTATTGGACAGTACTACTATATAGTATTTCTATTGGATATATAGTATGGTATTTCTATAGGATAGTACTACTATAGTTTATCTAGACCAGCAGTATCCAGTGCTACTATAATTGTAGTTTTTGTCTAGTAACCACATTTTTAAAAGGAGAAGAAAAAATATAAAATATGTTTTAATAAAATATTTTATTTGACACAGTAAATCCAAAATAGTATCATTTTAAACAGATTATCAAGGTAAAATTGTTAATGAGAGATTTTTGTATTCATTTTTCATAGTATCTTCAAAATATGGTGTGTATTTTACACCTAAAGCATATCTCAATTTGTATCAATCACATTCCTGTTGTTCAATAGCCTCTTGTGACTAGTGGCTAGTATTGGACAGTGTAGATCTAGATGTTATTGCTGGATTTCTCAACCTTAGCATTATTGATATTTGGGGATGGATCATTCTTTTTCTTGGAGGGCTATACTGTATGTTGTAAGATGGTTAGTAGCACCTCTGGCCTCTACCCACTAGATGCCAGTAGCCTCCCGACCCAGTTGTGACAAACACAATATATACAGTCATTGCCAACTGTCTCCTGAGGAGCAAAATTATCCCCAGGCAAGTATCACTACTCTAGGGGAAAAGCTGATCTTTCTTCTGGGAATGCTGGCCCAAAGAATGAAATAAGCCTAGAGCCATCAGGGCTACCAAGTGGAAGCTGAGTATGAAACCAACAGGGCAGAAGCCAGAGTACAAAAATGGGAAGATAGGAGTACCAGTGACATTTTTTAGTCACTTGATCAAGACTCACCTGAATGCTACTGTACCTGTGGATCTTTCAGTGACATAAACAAATACATTTTTTTCCTTGACCTAAGCCACTTTGTGTTTTCTTTATTTGGCAACTGAGATAGTCATAAACAATCTGTCATTACAATCTAAATATGCAAAGTGAACCCACAAATATTTCTACTTCAAAAACTGAAGATGATTAATCCTTCCTCCCATATGATTTATGATAGATTTCAGTATCCTTCCAAGAGTTACCACATACAGAATGGAAGTTATTTTGCCTGCTTGACAACAAATCCACAGCTTGACACTTTTTCCAGACTTCTGGTGAGGACAACTAGAGTTATTAAGATCATGTGTAAATCTAAGGTACCACAGGATTGTCAAAGGGAAAAAATAAATAAAAATAAAACTTTAGCAATTTCATCATCAACAAAACTTTTGTGGTCACAAATTTTGTGCACAATTCAATTCTGGGGATATAAAACAATATAAGAAAAAGTAAGAAAGGAACTGCTATTTGTCCAAAGTCTTTATATGTTAGCAAACTTTCTGAAAATGTTGCATATTTACTACTTAATTTTAAAACAATGAAACACAGGAACCTAAGGTTCAGAGAAATACAAATGTCACTGTATAAACATTTAACAATTTGAACTGATATAAATAATTTCTAAGTATTGATAGAATAGCAAACTAAATTTATCATTTTACTCCTTTAGAAGAATTTAAGAGAAAAACTATCCTATGATTTTGCCCCATACACTATTTTCACTGAAGAAAAAATTATTTAAAAATAACTCTTTTGTCTTATATGAGATCTAATTGGAAAAATATTTTAAAACCAAAGGAAAATGTCACTAAGTGACTTGAACACCTGTACTAAGATGAAAACTTAATTAGCATCAATAATTGTAAACCAATTCCTCATAAAGATGAAACATTCTGGGTTCTTCTCTCAAGATTTTCTGGGGTATGCAAAAAAATGAGGGCAGTGAGGTAGTTATTTTCATTTGATTTTGTTTTTTAACCGAAAGTTTTGTAGTTATATTACTTAGAAAACTGATGCTGCTGTGTTTCTTAGGTCTGCCATTTATATTAAATAATCTCATCAGAATAAAATATTTCACAAATTTTAATAAAACTGATAATCAGGTATAGAAATCTACAGGTTTTATCTTTTAAGAATATGTTATATTTATATTACCTTAATCTTATATCTTTTAAGAATATCTGTCTATGTACATATGTATGTATGAATGTAACTCTCTACTTACATTTAAATCTATTTATATCTTTATTAGGGTGTTGCTGACCTCCTAATAATATTTTTGCAGAAAAAGTTTACATTATTCCCCATCAGACTGCCCATAGCACAGCTTACATTGTGATAAAAGTGTTAACAAACATTCTGGTTTTCCTCTATGAAATATCTATATCTAATAAAAATTTAGAAGAATAAACAAACTCAAACAATGGATTTTCAAAAACCAAGAGCTGGAAAAAATGTACTTCTTCTTGTGAAGACATTTTATTATTTTTTTGAAAGTGACATTTTGAATCCAGCTTATTGTTTGACCCATTCTTCTCCCTCCTTCTCACTATTTGAGCCAAGAAAAAGAAAAAGGAACATGACAGAAATGTTCCAAGTAATGGACTTTCAAAGGAACAACTGTGGGATGGTAAATAGCAGAGTCAAAGTTGGAGATTTGGCTCCTTGTTTGGAACACAATTTTCTAAAAGGAAGCTGCTAGATGTCCTTCCATTTCCAAAAGAAGGGGGAATATTGGCACCTCCAGCACAGTTCATTGCTGCCGTTACCTGGAGAATTTTGAATGGGTTTTGAGATTCTCTGAGAAGACAAAAAATAAATAACAAACAAACAAAACACTTGACTTTGTCTAATTCATAACAATCTCACTAAGACAGGAAAAAATTTTGCATTAAATGTAATGGGTGTTAAACAAACCAGAACATATTTTTAATTACTAAAGTAACAGCTATAGCTATAGTAATTCACATTAGGTATGTACATGAGTTGGATGAAAGTGAGAATTATACAATTGAAAAGCATTTTATTTTTTAAAATTTAAATTATTTAGAAATATAAAGCAGAAAAATCTGCTATTCTTATTCTTAGTGGATGTGTATATGTTGATGGTGTTGCATCCTCATGTATATTTGTCGGAGGAGGGAGAAAGAGGAGGAGGTACAAATTTATCTCACCTTCTAGTTTTTCATGCATGTTTCTAGTTGAGGAAACAAAATGGTTCTGACACATACAGAATTATATTTACGATATGTCAGCTATCATATTCACAATATAGAAAATCAAATATGTCAAATCGCTAAAAAGTTCTATGATTCAGAATGGTAAGTTTTATATGCATTCAACAGTTTTTGGTAAAACTTTATGATTAAAAATAATAAACAAATTGGCTTCCCAATAATTCTAGAAACATAATAGATTTAGCTTATTATCTATGTATGGTTGTTAATTTTTGGCATCAATGTTTTTAACAAACAGGTTGGAATGATTGGTGTTACATCCGTTGAACATTTAAGTGATTACTAGGTTTCTATTTCAGTGAAGAACAAATGCGATGATTATTAAGGTCAGTAAGCTATGGTTATTGGCTCTCATAGCATGCCATCTAACAGATGAGACAGTCACATAAACTGATAATTATAATAGATTGTAATACGTGCTATATAAATATACACACACAAAAGCTTTCCAAGCACAAAGAAGACAGTGAATGAGGAGTATTCAGTTCACTGGAAGCTTTGCTAAGGAGGCACTTCTTGAAATAGGCTTGGAAGAAATGATGCTTATTTAACCCACTTCTTTCTCTAAAACTCTCTTACTCTACTCCTTCCTGCCTACAGCCTATGTTTTAGTTGCTTCCCTAAATGTGGCTTCTCAGATCCTCCGGAATGACCACAGATCATACTTGACACTTTTACAGCACATCTGCACATATGACAGTATATTTGAGTTATAATGTCAACCTGCCTCATCACACTGACCTTCTTGATGACCACAGTAAATTTATGCAGCAACAGCATATGAAACAATGTCTGCACTAATGTTAAAAAGAATGGATGAATTAATTAATATATTATTGGGTTGGCCAAAAAGTTCATTCGGGTTTTTCGTAACATTTTATGGAAAACCCCGAATGAACTTTTTGGCCAACACAATATTTTCCCAGATAGAGCACTGGGGGAAAGGTCATTCCTGAAAGCTGTAATTGCACCTACAAAATGCAATGAAGAATATACCAAGAATTATTTTGTGACCCTAGAACTTAGTATGGTTGGAAGTTCCTTACCTTATTCTACTTCTTTATATTCCAGAATATTTAACAGCTTCTAATATTGTATATAATTTATATATTTGTTGTATGTATTTTTTTTAACCCTGCTACAATGCAAGATAGTCAAAGTAAGGATCTAGCTCTCTTTTGTTTTCTCATGTCCCACCAGAGCCAAGAATAATGCCAAAGGTGATTTCAGTTGGACAATATTAGAACTGAAATTCAAACTCAGGTCTCAGCTATTCATAAAGTAACTTTCCAAAACCGACATTCAAAAATAGACATAACAACTAATGATATTCTTCATAATTTATTTCAACTAAACACTTGTACATTAATAATTTGTCATCTTCAAAATAAATTATAAGTAATAATAAAGCATACAAAAGTGAACGAAGTAGAATATATTCTCTTGAGTTAATCATGTTCTACCATGTAATTCAGACAATTATGGATATAGTTATAAGGTGGAGAGATATTAGTTATGACCGATCTAAGAAAGCACTATGGAAGCACAGGATTCTATCCTGTTTGGAATGATTGAAAAAAGCTTTGTGGATGAGATAGCATTTGAGCTGAAATTTTGAAAATCTGCTTTCTTTATAAAAGAAAATTATAATAACAAATAAATCTACGCTCTCTAAGGTTAGCACTGAAACAATTTATACATGATAAGAGGTAGTTGTAGATACATTTGCAGCTCACATGTTTATCATCTGAGGTTCAACATTCAGTTATTTATTACCTGACAACATTATTCTTGTCTCAGGAGTGAAAAATAAGAAGTACCCTACGGAAAGACAAATCATGAGAAATAAAGTCTTGCCTAAAATTTTTAACTTCCCATGCCTCAGTGGATATACTCCCTGCAGTGAAAACTTTGTAAGGCATGGGTTTTACTTTTTTTTTTTCTAAAGAAAGATGATAGTTTCTTTACAAAGAGTAAATTTTTAAAAACAGAAATATGGCATAGATATTTCAGCCTAAAGAACATTAGACTCAAATGCACAACTGTGCAAAGAAAATATTGGCAAATGGAGGATGATTCCAAAGTTATGGTGTGGGATAACTGTGATATTGTGTAATGGGAAGACTGAAAAAGTAGACAAAGGAGTGGATCTTTAGTGACACTGATATGTTGGATTTGATTAAACTAGCAATGGAGAGTTAAGAATATGTGTCAGTTTATCTGCAGGATGAATCAGAGAGATCAGAAAATAGAAGCACAGATCCTCAGGATAATATTTTAGCAGGAAATTATTGCCCTAACTAGGGCAACAGAAAAGAATAATGGATGTAAGAGTTCTGAATGGGTTCTATAAAACTTAAAAATGATAAAGTCACAGAAACACTGAAGAATAGAATGAGGTGTGGCTTGGCTTCTTCTGCATTATGCTAATAAACTCCAGAGAGACAACATGAACATAGAAAAGATGCCAGGGCTAAATGCTATCATAAAACAATCTCAAACTATCTCAAAAGTTTATATAATAATCAGATGAAGTTCTGAAGATCCATTTGAAATAACCAAATCCCAATGTAACATGGCCAATCAAAATCACAGACACTGTGAATCTGGTAAAGAATTTTCTTTCTAAAATCTACCCAGAAGATTTACAGTTAAGAATAGCAAAATTAACTGAAAAGAAAGAGGGTACATGGCTTAAAACCCCAAATATGTAAATCCATTCCATATCTTAATGAAAATCTTAGTAATGGGATATGAATACATATAATGATGGACTACAATAAGATGACTGCTCAGGTATATATCTATATATCTCATGTTTGATATTTAACTTCACTTATTTTTTGACATGCAAACATTTCATGGGTAATTAACTGTTGTTCTGTTGTTTGTAAAGTTTTATGTACACTGAGCCATCTATATTTCTTCTTTTGCTTTTATAAACAGAAGAGCAATCATCAACCTGAGGTGAAAATAATTATTCACAGATAGTTTTTCTAGTCATTTTATTTTAGATTTATGTATTTACCCTTTCTAAGTGACAAACTATTTTGCAATATGTTGCAAGATAGGAATCCAGAACTATATTTTCAAACTGGTTAGCTTTAGCTTCAACAGCATTTATCCAATATTCTATATCTCCCTCGTTGAATTCAGGTGCATTTTTGTTATATAATAGCTAATTATAAAAACACTACCAAATAATGTTATTAACTGATAAATTAAAAAGACCATTCAAATGAATATGTTGAGCATATAGGCAAGACCTTACAAGAAAAAAATGTGAAAGGCTATCAATCTTTTAAAAGTATTCAACTTCATTATGCTAATGGAGAGTCTATTTAATCTCCCAGAATGTATTTATAGCCATTGAAATGCTTTCAATCTTTGTGCCCTTTTTTGTGGGAGGAGGGGTGTTTGTTTTTAATTGGAGAAAGAAGGGGTCATTTGTCTTGAGAAGAAGACAAGAAGTAGACAAGCTGAGGAAGATGGAATTTAAGTAATGCTGTCTCATTTTCTGATCCTAGATATTTCTTTGGTCTCCTATGGATATAAGAGAAAGGACTTCAAATGGACAGAACTATTCATGATGGACTTTGGAGCCTATTGACATAGCAAAGCAGCTTTGAGGTGCAGATGACAGAGTGGGATAAGGGACCCACTCTGACTGCCTTTTAGGAATCTAGCAGACTCCAGAGGATTGGGAGATTTAGGCAAAGCCAAAGACCACCCTTGGTAGACCCTCATTTCTCACTCTGCCCAGTGGAAGGAGAGATTTTATATCAAGCGCCTTAGTAGGAATAGGAATAGGAAAGTGAGAATAAAAGATTACTTGGTAGACACATATGAGGCCAACCCTTGAGAACTTGAGCAAATAAGTGGGTTCACTTTCTCAGAAGCCAACCTTCTCTTTTAGCATATTGGCTAGTCGGGGCTAGAGCCACCACAGTTTTGTCTATGAAGTCAAATTTATTTTATTTTGTAGAAACAGGCTATTAGGTCTTAGATATCAAGGTTAATTTGAAATCAAAGAAATAAAAATGAAATAATGGGTAATCATAATGGCTAATATGGTTTGAGCTTTTATTATTTTGCTAGACATTGTTCTATGCACTGTGACTATAATTCACTCTTCTCATATCCTTATATGGAAATGACCTTCTTAAAATATGTGACTACTGTAGGTTTGTAGGTTTGTGGTGGATAAATTCCAACCAGTTATCCTTTAAATATCTATAGTAACCCTAATATACAGAAAATTTAAGAACATAATTTAGAATCACACGAAGCAGTAAATAGACTAGTTGAATCCATCGAATAGTAGAGCTATCTAGGTTGGTGATATTCATTTAAATCTGACCTGAAAATTAGGTAATAAGATGGCTTTTATTCTCAAGCATGTGGGTTTCTACCTTAACTTTTAGAATTTAAGAACATAGTAAATGTATACAAAAGCTTCACTTGATACATTTATAAGAAAAACATCTCTTTAAATGGGGTAGTTTTATGAAAAACTGAAAGTTTCTTATAATGTGAAACCTACATTTCTCCTATGTTGGAGCAATTCCGCTGTTGGATATCTACCTTAGATAAGTAAATACTTATGTTCACATGAATTCCATACATAGATTTTTAGAATGGCTTTATTCATAATCATCCCAAACTGAAAACAATCCAATGTCCTTCAGTGGGTGAAGGGATAAACACACCGTGTTCATCCATGTGATGGAATAGTAACAGTGAAAAGGAAAGAATGATTGATAAACAAAACAACATAGATGAATCTCAAAGGCGTTATGCTAAGCAAGTAAACCTGTCTCAAAAAATTGCATACTTTATGATTTCTTTTACATGACTTTCTAGAAAAGCAAAACTATGGTGAGAGAGAACAGTTTGGTGGTTTCTAGGGGTAAAGACTGGAGGGAATGTGTGACTAAAAAGGGCAACACAAGAGAATTTTGGAGAGTGTGATAATGGAAATCTTCTGTATCCTAATTGTGGTAGGGTTACACAAATCTATACATGTGTTAAAATTCTTAGAACTATAGATTGCAAAAGAGTCAATTTTATTTTACATTAACTTTAAATAAAGTGGGTTTTTTTAAGAACTAAAAACATTGTACTGATAAGATATGCCCTCAAACACAAGTATTTACTTATGAATGAGCAAATTTTCAACCAGGAAAATTTAGAATTGAATGAAGAAATATTTGAGAAAAACAAATACTTTATTACTTTTCTGGAGAATAGGAATCTATTCATCTGAGATAAATTAAGTACAAGTAGTTACTTTAAGAAAATCTGGCCTATATTTAATGTAATATCTTCATGACTATAATTTCAAATATGTTGTTTAGTAATCTATTAAGAATTTTTATTCTAATTTGAAATCTTATTATGTTTATACACAGTAGTAGAATGTTCCTAATAATTTATTTTATCATATTTATAAATTTATTGTACTTTTATTAATCTGAAGTGCCTATAAGTCAAACTATTGAATGATTTTAAATGAAATCATATGGTATAAATTTAACTTGAAATATTCTACCTTTAATTATGTATATTAATGATGCCAAGCATTATTCAAAGGCCATTTAAAATGTTTTTCAAATTTCTTAGCCTTGTAAATACAATGACAAAAATCATAAGTTGACTATAAAAGCTTAAGGAGGATCTAGGCAATTAGAAAATTTGTTTACTATTTCTAAGATCAAAGTAATACCTAAATGACATTTCCCTAACATAAATTTACCCTCAAGGACATCAAAGATCTGATACAAACAGGTACTATTATTTTCCCCATTTTACAGATGAAGAACAGGTTACAGGGAGGCTAATTTACATACCTCATGTCAAACAGAAATACTATCCAATATTCCTGCAAGTAAAAAATAATAGCCCTTCTATGGTTCTGATATAGTTGTAAATTATAAAATCCTGGTGAGCAAATGAACAACATAAATTTTAAAAAATATGTCCTTATATCTGGTAATTCCCTTACTAGTCATATTTCTATATTAAAATTAACTTTCATTATAATGAAAATTAGGGAAATAATATCCTCTGTTAAAGAATTGGATAAGTCTACACAATGTAAATGGTTCTTCAGCTATTTGATATAATCATCTAGCACTTAAAATTTTCTTCTAGGAGGATATTTAAATATTGGTAAAATAATTAAGTGAAAAATGTTTAGGGGGCTTCCCTAGTGGAACAGTGGTTAAGAATCCACCTGCCAATTCAGGGGATACGGGTTCGAGCCCTGGTCCGGAAAGATCCCACATGCCGCAGAGCAACTAAGCCCATGCGCCACAACTACTGAAGCCCGGGTGCCTAGAGACCGTGCTCCGCAAAGAGAAGCCACCGCAGTGAGAAGCCACGCACCGCAACGAAGAGTAGCCCCCGCTCGCTGCAACTAGAGAAAGCCGGTGTGCAGCAACGAAGACCTAATGCAGCCAAAAATAAATGAATAATAAATTTATTTTTAAAAAAAGTTTAAAGTAGTAAGGGCATATGATTTTAAGTACACTGAGTATGTACTTTATGTACTGGGTATGTACATGTAATAAATGAAATACAAGGAAAGAAAAAAAGAATTGAACACATATTCTAAAATGGTGCTATTGTTTTTTCCTAAGTGGTGAGCTGATTTTTGCTTTATTCTTTTCCTAAATTTCCTGACTTAATGAAAATATACTGGAAGCAGAAAAATATTTCCCATTAAAAAACAGACAAGTAGTGCTTATGTGCAATATTGTGTGTATTGATTCATTCGCTGATAGAGAAAACCTATAAGCTTGTCATGAAGGCAGTTAGTGCTTTCTGTTATGCAGTTGTATTAACTAATACTGTCCTCAGGGTCAGCATCTTTTCTCACAGGACTTCATGGATCAGTTTCACACACAAGGTGCCTATTGGTCGTTTGGGTAATTGAACACATAAAACACATTTTTTCGGGTAGGTGTCTTATTTCACTCGTAGTTTTTCTTCTAAGATGACACCCTGTGTCTGTAATACACATAGTCACAGGTCACATAGTCACATAGTCACAGTCATAGTCACACATATTCTCCAAACTCTAAAGAGCAAAAAATGTACAGATGTTCAACCTCTAAAACTCAGAGCAAAATGGAAGGCTAGAGAAGGCACAAAAACTTAGCCAAATTCCTGGTTCACACTCTGTATTTTTCTTAAGATACCATAACCCTAATCGGATTTCTCTCTGGCCTGATTGCTACAGACTTCCTCCAAAGGGCTGGAGGCACCCTTGTTTCACTCCTTGTTGTTTTCATTCAGTCAGTGTGATTTTTGAACAGGGTTATGTGCAATGTACAAGATTAATCTTCTTCTGAAAATAGCATTTCCCTAGCAGTGGTTAATCCATGAAAGGCTCAAAATTAAACGAAATCTTTTGACCTCAAGTAACATAAAGCAGGGATTTGGAATAGCGTGCCGATCTCTGGTTTTGCCTTTGATATTCAGATTGCTTCCTGAGCCCTCTTAGACATTTGCTAGACCTCCAGGTATAAGGGATGTGGCTTTGTTTTGACATCAAAGTTCAAGGGGAGAGAGTGTAGAATGCTAACGAGCAGTCTGAGCTCCAAAGGACATGATTAAGCTGTAACTGGTAAGCAGATGCAGCTCAGGGAATTAGCAGTAGGGGAGAACACACAACCTAATAAAATAAAATAAAAATAATGTCATCTGATTTGTCCTTTCCTTTTCTTTTTTTTGGACAATAGTGGACAGCTAATAACAGGAGGTACTGAGTCATTAATGTTTCTGCAGAGGTGACTGATTAAGGTAATAACCAATGACAAGAAGAGCAGATGTATTTGTCACAGGAAATTGGATTAAAAGATCACAGACCCTGAAATAGGAATATTTCCAGTTTGGTTACAGCAAAGTAGAATATGCCATCACCCATTATCTACAGCACACCACTTAAGAAATGCTTTCCCCTACTGCTGATACAGCAACGTATGGTGGTCCATTGGAGTCTGTGGTTATCTTCCTAGGTCAAGCAAAGCAGATCCTGGAATCCATCCTGCTGGAGTGTGGCTACAAGAAGTGAAGCCATTTATCTGGGCTGTAGCACAACGGGGACTTAATAGGAAGAGAATCTGATTGCCAGCAGTGAATTTGCTTCACAACTAGCCAGCAGCTATTTGTAAGGAGTTGAGAAAAGATTGGCACTCAGGTAACGGGATGGAATGAAGTGTCATACTGAACTGCTGTGTCGTGGAAGGATCTACTGAAGAGCTCTAAGTCCAGAAAGCCACATTCATTTCTGGCAACTAAAATTATTCTTTTTTATAAAAACACCTGATTTTTCACTGTTAGAACAAGGGCCCTCACCATTAAAAAATACAGATAAAAAAATACAACAAACTAGTCTAATCTAACTCCACCTCCCACTTTAAATATTGGAGAGTATCATATGTGGGTTTTGCTACTGTTTTAAACAATTTTCTGAACTGAAATTTTCTTCTGAATAAGTTGCGTGTGTGTGTATGAGTTTGTGTGTTGTCTGTTGTGCTGCTGTTACTTTACGTCTTTATGGTCCAAATTGCCACATGTAAAATGAGTTTAATGGACTAAGTAGTGTGTAAGGTCCTTTCCAGCTCATTGGTAATATCAATTTCCCCAGTACCTTAGTTAAAAACATATAATGGGTTACATCAGCTGAAGTTTGTCAGGGAAACGTAATTTTTATTTGATTTTCATATACATTAAAAAAGAATTTTCATTCTCTTAAAGTTAAAAATAATTTACGCATGAAAGTCAAATAAGAATTTTTTTCTTGACAAACTAAGGAAATATATGAAAGTTTATTTAATAAAGATGTTTACAAGAGATTTTGTCAATAATAAAATACTGTCTTAAGTCCTGCAATATATACTTCTCGGAGTCCTTTAAACAATTATAGCAATTGGCTGTTATTAGCAGTGACTGTTCCATTTCACCAAATCCTCATCAACGTTAACCCTTCCTCATTTACAAAGTTTAAAACCTGTTTGGTTAAAAAAAAAAAATCTCTTTTTTTTTTTTTTTTTTTTATTAAGTGAGAGTTTGTTTTTCCTGTTTTATATTTTTCTTCTCCCTAAATAAAAGCCAACATGAAGATTATGAATAAGGGCTCCCCTGGTGGCGCAGGGGTTGAGAGTCTGCCTGCCGATGCAGGGGACACGGGTTCGTGCCCCGGTCCGGGAAGATCTCACATGCCGTGGAGCGGCTAGGCCCATGAGCCATGGCCGCGGAGCCTGCGCGTCTGGAGCCTGTGTTCCACAACGGGAGAGGCCACAACAGTGAGAGGCCCGAGTACCGCAAAAAAAAAAAACCAAAAAAAAAAAGATTATGAATAAGAATGGCATCTGCTTGTGAATCACCTTTACCTTTCATTAAATCAACACTCCTGAGGGTCAGAATACTAGTTAAGAGCATTGGCTCCAGAAGCAGATGCCTGAGTTTGAATCCCTGATGAGCCAAACACTAGCATGTGACCTTGCACAAATTATTTAACTTCTCTGTACTTCAGCTTCCTCATTTATAAAAATGAGGACAAATCTACCACATACAGCAGCTGCTGAACGTAAACAAAGCAATATGTGCAAAACGGTTAACACAGTGCCTGGTATATAGTAAATGCTTAATAAATATTAGCTATTATTTTAACAAATTCATCTGCATATTTTAAGTTTAACAGGTCTCCACGATATCTTGGTAAAACATTCAATCTTGATGAGATAATTTTAA
>NW_021703778.1:154890440-154959786 GCF_005190385.1 Monodon monoceros | reverse complement strand
TCCACGATATCTTGGTAAAACATTCAATCTTGATGAGATAATTTTAAAATAAAATATATATATATATATATATTTATATATATATAAAATAAAATATATTGTATTTAATTTCCATTACTACTTATGAAAGTACACTCTCACTTCCACACTGAGGTATCATAGTGAAAATTTTTACCCCCCCCCCTTTCTTTTTAAAGGCAGGGAGATCCCAGCATGAGAACTTCGGAACTAAGATCCCAATTTGTACCAGAAAGGTTTCCAGGCATTTCTACAGTCTAACACTTTCCTTCACACATCCTCTGACTTACTGCGCTCCCTCTGTTCAGATTTTCCCGCAGTTTCTTTATCCATAATGAGAGAGCAATTGGGAAGAGAACATCAGCCTGTGAGTCAGAAGCTCTGGGTTCTATGCTAGGTTCTGTCATCTGTAAAATCTAAACCCTCAACTATCTCTGATAACAAAGAAGGCAAGAAGCCTGGGAGAACTCGAGGTGCCTTCAGGCCTCGAGGTGCCCTTGTGGCCTCTGGTCCTATTTCACCTGTCTAGTAGTTACGTACTAGTAGTTAATCTGTCTAATACGAGGCCAGTAGTTAAGAATTCAATCATGTAAGGCTGTAAAAACGCTGCCATGAATGAACAAAGGTGGCAAGTCGGGGCCAGGTGTCCAGTCCCACCCCCCAGAGCATCTCTGGGGTGTGGTGTGGTCCGAGCTGGGTGAGTGAGGCCTCCGAACCTCAGCCTCTCATCAGGCAGCTGCTCTGGTACCTGACCCAGGAATCCCCTCCACACCCCGGTTGACCCGCGGGCTGGATACGGCTTTCCCTCGCTCCCACTTTGCACCGGATGGCCCCGACTTCCCCCCAGGTCACCCACCCCTGCTTTCTGCTCGCCCTCCCTGGCACGGGCGGGTCCTCCTGGGCTGGCATCCGGGCTCAAACCTGGGCATCCGCTGAGGTTTGGCAAACACTTGAGCTGCCTGAGCCTCGGTTTTCTCAGCTGTTAGGTGGGGGCAACACCAGCGCACAGAGGACGGCCATGCCACCCACTGACTAAATTCTCCTCACTGAGCACCCCGCGGGCTTTACTGCCCAGATGCTCCCACGCCCCACTTCTCCTCTGCTCCTCACAACCCCACGAGGGACACGCTGACTATCACCGGATCCTATCATTCCTGAACCTTCCTTCACCCGCTCAGGCAAAGCCAGACCCCTCTGCCCAAACTTCCCGGCCTCCTCACAAGGCCCGTCTCCTCAGAGTGTCCTCCTCCGCTTTCACTCCCTTCCTGGCATCACCTCGCAGACGGCCACGGCCGTCCTCTCCATTCCGCGCGGCAAGCAGTAGCAACCCCCAATTGCTGGGCGCCCGCCAGGGATTCCAAAAAATCTCATTTTAACACATTTGATTAGTACTGAACCTAATTTAGTACTTGCTTATTTGTATTTCTTCATTTTTCCCCCTATTTTTTGTCTATTATTACTCTGGTATTCATATATCATTTATTTATGAGTTTATCTATTAGAACATCAGCTCAAACAATTGTTGCTATTTATCCAGATTTTTCAAAGAACTTTGGGGTGTGATTATACATAATTAATGTATGCAACTTGATGAATTTGGAGACAACCATCACCACAATCTATGCCATAAACATATCCATCACTTCTAAAAATTTCCTACCATCTTCTTTATTTATTGTTATTGTTATTTTTGTGATAAAAACAACATAAAATTGGGAATTCCTTGGTGGCCCAGTGGTCAGGACTCCTTGCTTTCACTGACAAGGACGCAGGTTCAATCCCTGGTAAGGGTACTAAGATCCCGCAAGCTGCATGGCACGGCCAAAAAACAACAGCATAAGATCTACTCTGTTAGCAATTTTTGAAGTATACAATACAGTACTGTAAACCATAGACACTCTGCTGTACAGTAGCTCTCTAAAACTTTATTAATCTTGAATAACCAAAACTTTGTACCCTTGGCTAATACCTCCCCATATACCCCTACCCTCAGTCCCTGGCAACCACCATTTAATTCTCTGCTCATCTAGATTTTTCATCTTTAATATGTGTTGATTTTTTTTTTTTTGCAGTACGCGGGCCTCTCACTGTTGTGGCCTCTCCCGTTGCGGAGCACAGGCTCAGGACGCACAGGCTCAGCGGCCATGGCTCACGGGCCTAGCCGCTCCGCGGCATGTGGGATCCTCCCGGACCGGGGCATGAACCCGCGTTCCCTGATTCGGCAGGCGGACTCTCAAGCACTGCGCCACCAGGGAAGCCCTAATATGTGTTGATTTTTTTTTTTTTTTTTACTTTATAGGTATTGCCTTAGTTCATGATGGTTTATTTTAATATGTTTGTGAATTACTTATTTTCTAGTTTTTCATGGACTCATATATTTAACTTTTTTAAACATTTTCTTCTAATTAGAAAACATTATTTTCTTCTGATTAGAAAAAACATACATGATCTAAAAGTAAGAAAATATAAAGAAGAAAATAAATATTATCCATCATTTCACCAGAAGAAAAGGCAATTCATTTATTTCTGGCTATTGCTTGTGTCACTATCATTGTGTACAGTCATACTGCATTTCATCAGTGTCTTTGAGGTTAGAGACTATGAGAGATTGATGCAGGCTCCAGTTTGTTTTCACAGGTTCCAGTTTGTTCTCTTAAGTTCCAATTTATCCCTTTGGACTTCATTTGTCCTTATTTTTCCTCACTATATGTCCAACTTTCCTTTCTACCCCTAGTCCTGCTGACCTATAATGACTTCAGGCTCCCATAATTGTGTAAGAATTGATCCCTAGGGTAGATTCCCTGTGGTTCTGTTTTTCTGTTCAAACTCTCTCGATAAGATATATGTTATAGACTTAAAAAAAAAGATTTGGGATCTGACTATATAGTTTATACATATTGGCATCTTGTACTTTAATATTGTAGAATAGATATTTTGAATACCATTCTTTGAAAAAAATAATTTACTAATAATTTATTTTCTGCAACATTTTCTGTCATGTAAATGAATGGTAATTAATTTAACTATATCTATATATTGAATAGTATACTGTTTCCATAATGAACAATCTTATACATAAATATTTATAGGATTTCTGATTATGTCCTTACCTTGAATCTCTAGAGGTAGATTACTAGGTTAAATGTAATGACTTTAATATTTATGTACAAATTGCTTTCCAGAAATGCTAATATTTGCACCTAGAGTACAAGACAGAACTCATCCTATATGAACTTTTTTATTCTAGTTTCTTAGGTAGTCTTTTCCTCTCAAGACCCAAAGTATATTTATCTGCATTTTACTTGATTTTATTTTTCAATCTTTATCCTGCTATCTAGCTTACTTTTAATTATTTAAAATATTTGGAATTCCCTCTTATTTAAAGTGAAAATCTAATTTTATTTTAATTCAAGTACTTTATCAAATATTCCAAAAAACCTGAAATGGTGTTGTGAAATCATCAGAACATTTTAGAATGTAAACTATATGCATAAAGAAAGAAAAATAGTCTGTGATTCCAATTATTACCACTCTGATTATTATGTTCTTTTCAGACATATGGAAAATAAATTCTGTAGAAAGTGGTGAGTGCTATGTGTACATGCATATGTGTGTGTACATGCATTTTTTAATAGTATGTGATAATCATGTTGTATTTATGTTTTCTACTGTGGTCCTTTTAGTTACTTCTTATTTTAATTATTATACAAATTCTGAGATGAGCCATACTTATTCAATATATGTAAAGTTCTGGACAGATCCTCTAATATTTCTTCGGGTTAACTTTGAGAACTAAAATAATCAGGACAAATAATTTTTCTTTTCCTTGAAACTCAAAAATTTCACAGCACTGTTATTTAAGAGTTCAGATTTTCAAATTTTCCTGGGTTTGATGAACCTATCGATTTGCAGATATAAGTCTCAAGCTCTGGATAATTTTCTCCTATTTTATTATGCATTGCACATATTTTCTTTTATTCTGTTCTAATGTCCATAAATATTATGTGTGTGTATATATATAAATGTTATATACAACATATATATACACATATACATATATACATATGTACACATATATACAGCATATGGATAAATTCTTCATAGATGACATTTTTGCTCTCATTAATTTAAACTCTTTGGCTTTTTCCTTGGGAATCCTCTCCTTCACACCTCACTCCCAATTGTTTTTTGTTCGAAGGACTTCTAATTACTGATTCACCTCTCAAGTTGCAATACACTGTAACTGGTCTATTTCTGCACCTGGATATGTTGCACTACCAGAGGTGTGGCCTTTAAATGCATATTGACGTATGAAATACACCACAGGGCAGTGAGGTGAGTAGGGATCTGAAATGCTCATGCCATCTTAGAAATTAGTTGTTTGAGGGGAGTAAAGTACATTTCAATTGTAAAGTGGCAGAAAATAAATCAGAAGCAGTAGCTGACCACATTAATCTGAAAGTCTTTTATCAAATAGTTGGATCCTCTCGAATATCCTGTGAGATACCAAGGACTTAAGGCCTTATTTTCAGGTATCAATGATGGAAACAGCCGCCCAAAGACTTTAGTGATGTATCCAAAGTCACACAAAGTGGGTGACCCAAATGGGACTGAATATAAGTTCACAGATTTGGTAATTTCTGCTGGCCTTATTGTAGCATATGCCAATTTTGTAGGAAATAAAATGAGCCTTATCCTGATAATTTTTATGGGCTTTATTTCTGATTGGCAAATCATTTCACACCAGGCTGTCTACCATCATGTTACATATTTATTTATTTATTTATTTATTTATTTATTTTTTGTGGTACGCGGGCCTCTCACTGCTGTGGCCTCTCCCATTGCGGAGCACAGGCTCCAGACGCGCAGGCCTAGTGGCCATGGCTCACGAGCCGAGACGGTCGAGGCATGTGGGATCTTCCCGGACCGGGGCACGAACCCGTGTCCCCTGCAACGGCAGGTGGACTCTCAACCACTGCGCCACCAGGGAAGCCCTCATATTTATTTTTAACATGAAACCAAAACCAAATTGTTGGCATAGTTGTCAAAATATTCATTTGATTATACTCATAGCTACAACTTTTGAAGACCTTTAAGGTAAACAAAATGGAACACTTCGTTTTTAATTTGTTACTAACAATCTTGTGGCAGCTAGTCTAGGTGCCTGTGGCTGGTTGTTAATAACACTGAATTAAGAAACTTGATTCCTTTATGAAATGAGTAACATTCATAATCACAACTGCACTTCCAATTCTGGACAGAGGTCCCATGACTCCAAGCTCAGAAATGTATTCTGTTAATTGCAGAGAGCAAAAAAGAGACCTGGCTGTTGATTGAAAGCCAGCTCTTGATATTTGTTGCTTAGCTACAGCTATTTCTCATGCTGGTTCCTTATATACACTTACATAAAAAGCCACTTATTATACAGGCTTGATTATATCACTTTTGTCCAAGGCTATGACCTTAGTACCTTTAAATAAAACATTTTAAAGGATTTGCTCTCTCGGCAAATGCATATTTCTTTCATTCTGATATTGTATTTTTGTTATTGTTTGCTTTAAATTTAGTTATATATACTGTTGTAAAGGGCTTAATTACAATCAACTTTTGTCCTTCACAGGAACTTATAATTACACTTTAAATATAATTTTGGTAAGAGATACATTACTCATTCATTCTTTCATTAAATAAATATGAATATAGATATTCACAGCAATATAGGTATATACATAGAGAGAGATATATTAGGTATAGATTATGCCTACAATGTGCCAGGCACTGTTAGGAAATTTTAAATAAAAATGGTTGTATAGGGCTTCCCTCGTGGCGCAGTGGTTGAGAGTCCGCCTGCCGATGCAGGGGACACGGGTTCATGCCCCGGTCCGGGAAGATCCCACATGCCGCGGAGCGGCTAGGCCCGTGAGCCATGGCTCCTGGGCCTGTGCGTCCTGAGCCTGTGCTCTGCAAAGGGAGAAGCCACAACAGTGAGAGGCCTGCGTACCGAAAAAAAAAAAAAAGGTTGTATATATAGTCTTCTTGATATACCACAGCTTCTCTTTGTAGTGCAAGTGAAAACTTATTTCTAGCTAAATAGTGATTTATACATAAACATTTTCCCTGTCAACCAAGACTGAAGATGTACAAGGGGATTTCTAATATTCATACAAAGAGCTGAGCAGACATGTGCACTTATCTTTTAATAAATAAGATTCCCTTTGCATGCAACTAAGCTTTTGTTACAAATATAAAAATCTATATATTTTGCATCTGTTTGTGTGTCGTTGAGCTGAATAGAAGTGAAAGGTTTCAATCAGATTGAGAAGAAATGTTCTCTAATAGCTGACACTACTTAGATGGATTCAGACCTATTTCACCAGAGTTGCCCAAGTAAAACTTCAATAAGCTGAGAACTTGCGGTGGCAGATTATGTACAACACTAGAATGTAATTCTTGGTCCACACTGATGTACAATTATTTAGGAGTCTAGTTACAGGATGCTAATAAAGAAGCTGCTAGTTATCCCATGTAATGCATTTCCTGACTTTATCACTTGGTAAGCAAGGTGTCAACTTGAAATTGGTGGGGTTTTTTCTTCAAATATTTAAGTAAAGTATAAAGTTACGATGTCCAGGTTGATGTTTGAGAACAAAACAAAATGACACTTCAATCATCATCAGAAATTAAGGATAGATTTACATAGTCTTTGTAACTTTATTTCTTTGGGAAATGAAAGATCAAGTGTTAAATTACTTCCACAGTTTTTTTTTTTCATGAAAGCATTACTTATATTAAAGTAATATGTCTGATTTAATAAGACATAAATAAATGTATTAGAATATACTAACATTAAACTACCTGATAAGTAAATGGTACTTGCTCAAAATTTGTAAAAATATAGCAACTTTGCTAGTTTTATGTTTAACTGAGTGATGTGAAAATATCTTCTTGCTTCTATTGTTTTGACTCATGCTATTAATTGAGTTTGGAAAATTACTACCATGATTGGGCGCAGATTTATACATATATATTTTTTCAAATTTGTATTAAGGACCCCTTCTCATAGTTAGAATTGATCTCTCTTTTTGTACACCAGTCTCATTCTTATACTCACTTCAGTTTGATGTGCGTGATGATTGTGGATGCATATGTCTTCTCCTATACATTTGTATATTCCATATAAAAATGGGTTATTCTTTCTAGTTACCCAGAATCAAATATGCTGCCTTGTAAATAATAGGCATCTAAACTTTGTTGAAATTCCCTGAATGTTTTGTTCATTAAAGCAAATGGATAACTAGATCATATGCCACCAATTAATACTTATTAAATACAATGAATATTATTAAAACATTTAGGCAGAGAGAAACAGCGTGAATTCTTGACATCTAGTTTAATCCTGACACTTCCTAAATTTTTCATGAAATGTCCATAATCCTAGGGGGGCAATAATCGAGCAGTTAAACACAAGTGATAATAAACACTGTATATATTCTTTGTTACAAGGTTTTATTTGCTCAAAATACTATGATTCTTCACTACCTGCCCTTTGACATCAAAAGATGCAATGAAGATTTCCAAGAATGAAAGTTCATTCTGCTAAAATTCAAGCTGTTAAGCAAATGGTTAAAATTGTACTAGTTGATGTTTCAGTTTGAATTACAATTTACCTGCATTGCTATTTAGGGTTTTATGAACTTTGACTAATATGGAGAAGGGAAAAACTTGATAGAACTGTAGCCAACCTCCTTAACCTTACTAATTAAGATAGTGCTATATTAAAAATAATCATAGAGAATGTGCTGTATGAAATAATCAGGTCAGAAATTGGGCATATATTTTTATGACCTATATTGCTTAAAAATACTATTCATTCATTCTTTCATTTATGAATTTATCCATAATGTATCTATTAAATGTCTGTAATTTGAAAGCCAATATGCACTGTGTCTAAACACTACTGTCTGTTCTACATCAAAATATTTGAAATATCAGTTTTATTTGTCTAATTGGTTTATTTCTCTACATAACTAGAGAAGAAATGAACTCATTAAACTAAATATGTTTATTAGTGATCAAAGTAAATGTAGTTGTATTTCCAAAAGAAAGAAAAAAAAGCCGCAAAACATACGGAGAATATTTGTCTGTGATTATGAGTCGAAAAGTATGATCCTCAAAAGAGTCACATAATTCTAAAAAAGATTTGAGACAGTATTTTATAAAATATTTAATTTTACTCATATGTTTTGTTAATTCACTGAAAAGCATGTATTTAGCACCTATTATATGCCAGAACTGCATTATATATAGGGGTTATAACAGTGAGCAAAACAAATACAGTCTATGACTTCACAGAAAATTCAGCCTACTAGGGGAGTTTCATAATGATTACATAATCATGCAAATATACAATTAGTTATATTATATTTAAAATTTTATGTATGATAGGTATAGAGAGCTATGGAAATATATGATACAGTGGCAGAACTCAATGACTAATTGGATGTGGGAGAAAAAAGGTCAAGGATTAAATTTTGGTTCTTGACTGCATACATAGCTGGAGACATTCACAGATATAGGAATCTTAAAAGATCATTACATTGCACAATTTCACAGGGTATCATTCACAGGTTTGCAGTGAAAATCATTAACTTCTTTGGCTTTGTACATAAGCTCGATATTCATCTGAAAGATCTAAGAAAATTTGGCATGTAGGCAATTGGATGTATGCATGGTAAACTCAGGGAAACTGTCTGAGGTGGAGAAATAAATGAAGCCACAGAGAATAAAAGAAGCCATGAGACTGTAGAGAAAAGATATAGGATGAGAAGAAAATAGCATCTGTGAAGCTAAAATATTTTAGGGCCTAATAGTGGTCCTGAGCAAAGAATACAGTCTAAGAATAGCCAGATAAATAGAATGAAAATAAAAAAGCACATGCTAATTAGCTTAATGGTGGTAATTATTTCATGATGTATACATATATCAAAGCATCACGTTGTACACCTTAAATATGTACAATTTTTATTTGTCAATGATACTTCAATAAAGTTCTTCTTAATTAATCTTGGTTAGCTGAGATTTCTTTGCTAAGGTCAAGTTTTCACTATGACGAATATAAGATACTGTATCTCCACTTAATGAATTAGTCTCGTATACCCCATTGCCTCTTTCTGGACTTCACTTGGGTGAACTACATTTCAAATTTACAGTGTTCAAACCAAACTCTTGATGTCTAAACATCACTCTCACAAACCTATTCTTTCTACACTCCTCCTTTTAAACTATATTTCACTCTTATTTTTTTAGCTCTTCCCTAAGTCCTGCCTCAAAACATTCTGGATATTTCTATTACAGTGTTTTTACTGAGCCATCTCTCTTTGCCTTGGCAACTACAATTGCTCATCTGGTCTTCCCCAAAGTAACCCTTGCCACAAACACTCAACACCCACCCTACATTTATAACAATCTACAGGTTACCCAGCTTCCATTTGACCAAGTCATTCTTTCCTAGCCCATCTCCAAGTTACGGCATCTTGAATGACTTCCCATCACAATTGAAATAAAATCTAAGTGCAAACTCCGAACTTTAATGCCAATTCATTGCATTAAAATATCCCACATGCTGCATCTCAGTGGATTGTGCTGTTTGTTGAAAATGCCAAGCTCTTCACTGCCTGAAATGCTCTCTTTTCTGTTCATTGGTGGATTTACCTGTTCTTTTATGGGTCTTAAAGTCACCTTCCCAACTCCCACTCAAATAGAGCCCTGTTTTTGTATAATGTGATTATTAACTCCATTTGTATCATGATTTCTAATTGTTTTCTTTCTTTCTTTAGTTTTTTTGTTTTATTTTTTATCAGACACCTCTCAAAACTTTAAGCTGCATGAACAAGGGAAGAGGTCTCTTATTCTCTCTTTCATCTTTTGCATTTAGCTACATCCCTGCATATTGCAGAGGCTCAATAAATACAAGTTAAAAGACTGAATGACAATGAATCCCTAGACCTCAATTTATTAATCTATAAAATAAAGGCAAAGGGCTGGATAATCCATATTGTTTCTTCTCACATCAATAAAAGTAATATTGTACACTTGAATAAAATAATTTGATGTCTAATTATTTTACCCAAATTCATTGTCAAAATTATCCTATCTGAATCATATTTAACTAATATATTTGTTGGGTTAGTGGGGTGGGTTAGGGCAAAGGTTATAATTCCAGACCAAATCAATTACTATATTGCTTTTACCAAAAGGAGAACTACTTCAAGGAGCACTGTGTTCTCGCCATTTTTCATTTCACAAACTTTACACTGACAGTTTTGAAACTAAAGTGCTGATACACTGTTTCCAGGTCATTCAAAAGCAGGAAACAATAAAAAATGTTGCAAGATGAGGGTGAGAGGTACACCCTTTTATGAGGTCCTGGTTTACTTTTGCTGACTCCAAATTTTAGATGTTTCAGATTGGAAGTAATATATGATTTTATCCATGTAATCTACAACAGAAATATAAACTTCAGTACCTGAATCCTAGAGAAATGGAACTAATTCAAAATATCAAACAGACAATTTTTGGTGAATTGGGTCATGCACTCTAAATTCCTTCGCTCAGTGTAAGGCACTTCATGTCCTAAGTTGCCAGAAGTATTTCTCAGGGCTCAGGGCTGAGTCCTTCTCCACGAATTCCTCTATGTCCTCCCTGAAGGATATCACTTCACCCAATATTAGTCCCTTCCCAGAGTAGATCCACATCAAATTACTGGTTGATGTGAGGGTGAAAAGGCCTGACACTCTTACCTTGAATCGGAACAACTCTGAGAAGCTAGAGCAGCTGTTGAGGTCTCTGTAGAATCGGCTCTGTCTTTTGTAGCAACTCCATCACAGTTCAATATTCTTGCTATGGCTGTTTTTCTCATTCCCTTAAAGGTGTCATTCATAAGCATACACTCCGTTAATATTCCTTTATGCAAATCTCTTCCTCAGGGTTTGATTCCTAAGAAATCCTACACACCATGCATTCTAAAATATATTTTTGCCTATATCCGTGCTAAAAAAATAAATGTTCTCTTCGAAATTTTCAAAATCTTATTAAAAACATTGCATTACCCATTTGAAATATCTTTCTTTGCTGTTAATTAGAGAGGAAATCACCTACAGTGGTTCTTGTTCACTATCACGCTGTAGAAAAGAGCTTAGTGGGCCAGCATCATCAGCATCATCTAGGAGCCTGTTAGAAAATAGAAAACTCTGGCCCCATCTCAGCCCTATTGAATCAAAATCTCTAGAATGGGGACCCAGGAATCCGTGTTGAAAGCATCTCTCCAGGTGACTTTTACATGTGTTGAAGTTTGACAAGCATTGCAAATATTGAATATTAATGGAGAAATAATGGGCAATACTATTGCATAATTATATTCAAAAAATAAGAAATTATCTTTTAATTAAATTACTTATACCAACAGGAGAAGCATCAATATTAGGGACATATATTAATTGTTTACAGGTGAAATAAGAAGTTACAGAGTAACATAAGTAGTTAGATTCCCATTCTGATTGTGGCTTCATACATTAGATTATTCCAGCCCTTTCCTTTAGTCAAAACCTAATACTTTGACTTTTCTATTTTTTCTATCAAACTGCTCTAATCTTTCTAAAAATCAGGTCATCAAAAGTCTTTTACCAAGCCTAACAATTGAGAGTACTAACCCTGTCAGTATTGGGCTACTCCTTCACAGTTTACAAATCGCTTTCACAGGTCACATGTCTTTTGATGCCAGTGAAAGTCACATGCCAGATTATATTTTAATTACCACATGATAATGTGTGTATTTATTGAGGCCAAGTGGCTTGCACAAGATCAAGCTTGGAACTGATAAAATAAGATTAAGATTCAGGTTGTCTGAGTCTACATCTTGTTCTCTGTTAAATGGAGTTCAGACACTACTACTGGAAGGATCTATCTATCATCATCTCTCTATCAATCTCTGGTGATTTCTACTGGATGCTGAGAGAATCGCCTCAATGTGTACTCTCCTTAAATTAAGAGAACACTTCAAACAAATTCAGATCTTCAGTATACTCTCCACGAAGGCTACGTCCCCATTGCTTTCTTTTCTAGTTGAGTCTGTGAGTCTATGTGTAAATATGCATGATAAGGTCTTGTGCTCAGGGAGGAACTAAAGGGGCAACTAGAATATCTGAAAATCTGGAATCATTTTCCTGCTGATGTTCAGTTTAGTATCTGATATTTGGTAACATTTTAGACAATATAACTGGTATTTATTAATTTTTAATATATCCTACACTATTTACTGTGTCTATGGTTTGTCAGTTGTTTTGCTGAGCACCTTGTAAAAAGAAATGAGAAAAGTAAAATCCCTGCTATCCTGGAGAATACTGTCTAATGAAGTGGAAAGTTGATAACAAAGTGTAAAAGCATACAAAGAAAATTTCCTCCAAAATGGGGATACTATACTACAGAATAGTAGAAAGCAGAGGAACTGCCTAACCTGAATACAACGTTGCTATTACTACTACTCTCAGTATTAATACTACTACTCTTAGTATTACATATTCAAGCTGTAAGATTCTATTTTTCTGAAGATATTAAACTTGCAGCTAAGAGCCTAGATGAAGAAAAAGATTATGTGATCCATACTGTGTTGCAAACTTGCCTTCAGGTTTCTAAAGTTGAAAATATAAATGTGCTCTCATTTGTGTTTATGATTATCTAGATTGATATGTCTCTCAATTAAATCATAAACTATTTCCCATAGACTTATATCCAATCATACATTAGCAAACAGATTGTCTTGACCTTCATTTATTCACTTTAGGCATCTGTTGGAAGCTTTTGCTACAAGAAAGATTTCTGGTCACCTTTTAATTTTCCTGTGGGTTTGAATGGCGACCGCTGCTGGTACCAGGTGCACTGAGTGAATTTTACACATTTCAAGAGTAGGCAGACAGTAGTAGCAGGGGAGACATATTTATAATCCTGAACATCCCCATTGAGCAGTCATTTAAACATCTGGGTGTGAGAAAGGGTCACCACTGCTAGAATGAGTTCAAATGTGATATAACCTGCTTCACCCACCCCATCATGGACATAATGATGGTTAGCAATTCTCAAAAACAACGGGATGCTTCTTCTTCCATTCTGATTTTTATTTTTTCCTGAAGCAAGATATTCTCACTGAATTAAAAACAACAGCAACAGGATTGTATAGTTAGCACATCCATAAAAGCAATGCATAGCCTTAGGGACAATTAGTATACATACACCAGACTTTGTGATATTATTTCATTTAATCCACTAAACCACCCCTTGAGGTAAACACTATCATTATCCCATTCCTGAAATTCTTCAGAGTAAAAAAAGTATGAAAAGGGATCCAATAACCTTGCAGTAAGATGAATTCAAGTTTTCTCTCGGCTCTGCTTCTCCTCCCCTGGGATACTGTGACAATTTTCAAGTTACTTAATCAGTGTTACCCCTGGGGCAGTGGAAGCACCAGGGAAGGAATTTCACTGTGGAAGAAATTTCCTACCTGAAAATGATTCCTCTCCATCACCATAAAAATAAGTTGCTTAGATACCAAGATAACGATATTTACAAAGATTATCATCATAGACTCTAATAGTAAATATCCCTTCAGTTTTCATCCATTTCTTTCCCAATTCCATAAAACTCCAGCAGCATATATAAACCCCTGGGGGTAGGGAGAGGGGAGAATAAATCACTCACCTTTTAGAGTTTTAAGAAGACTATTTGACTCATCATGCCATTAAGCAAAACCAAATTCTCCGGAATGTTTAAACCTCTTAAAACATGATATAGTAACATGTACTATATTAGGTCTAGCTACATATCTTCACTCATGTTGCAGGCCTTCTCTCTCTCTCTCTCTCTCTCTCTCTCTCTCTCTCTCTCTATATATATATATATATATATATATATATATATATACATACATATATTATGTATACAGGCATACCTCAGAGATATTGCAGATTTGGTTCCAGACCACCTCAATAAAGCTAATATCACAATAAAGCGAGTCACACAAAAATTTTGGTTTCTCAGCGCATATAAAAGTTATGTGTACACTACACTGTAGTCCAGTAAGTGTGCAATAATATTATCTCTAAAAAATAATGTACCTACCGTAATTAAAAAATATTTTATTGCTAAAAAATGCTAATCATCTTTCGAGGCTTCAGTGAATCATAATCTTTTGGCTGGTGTAGGACTGGAACTATTTCAAGAATTACCAAAATATGAAAGAGAGACCTGAAGTGAGCAAACACTGTTGGAAAAGGGGCACGATAGACTTGCTTGACTCACAGTTGCCACAGACCTTCAATTTTTAAAAAACACAATAAAGTGAAACACAATAAAAAGAGGTATGCCTGTATAGACATCTATCTCTGTCTCTTTATATATGTATGTATGTATGTATGTATTTATAATGGATTTAGCGTTAGGATTGCTATATCAGAGGAGTGAGGGAAACAAATCAATTAATATATTAAAGCATTTATAACTAAATGCTTGTATAGCTATCTACTTCATAAAATATCACTGCTTAAGCTGGAAACTGGGTGGGTTCCACAAGACAATGGCTAAGCAGTAAGAGGACAGAAACATCCCCTATAGACAGACACCACAGCCCTAACTGCTCTTTCCTCCAAATACCTCCATCTCATTTGGTGTCAGCTTAGAGGCTTTTGACTCTTAGCCTCTTTTGCTTGGATTGGCTGCTTCTCACATGACATCTCTTTGTTAACTTCTATAATAGGAACTCAACACAGTGCATAGTATGAATACAACATTGCCAGCAGGTGAATTATCCATCTCTTCCAATATCAGAAGGCTTTTTGTTTTCTATAATGTATATTCTGACCGCCATTCATCTAATTTTTCTCACTTGAGTTCTGGTTTCCTTCATATGAGCTACAGAGACCTTAACAGTTTTCTAGAAATTGGTCTAATATACCAATTTAACAATAAATTTAACCAACAGTTATTTTCGCCTCTGAGTTGTCTGCTAGGTTATGTGCTATTATGATACAATGATAAAAATTGAACACAGTCTACTGAGAAATGTAGACTCACACAAACAGATATTGAAAAGTATCACATAAAGGATTTTTAAAATACTTTAAAAAGTATTTTTAAAAAAAACTGTTAAAAAATAACAATCTGAAGTGAAGAACTAATGAGGTAAAATTAATTCCAAGAGTTTGCAAAACAAATAGGAGTGTGTCAAAGGACATTTTAGGGAATAGAGATAACCTTTGAAGGAAACCTAATAGAACTTTCCTAACATGTGACGGGCAAGGAGAGTGTTGTAGGAGAGAAAACAGAGTGAATAAGGGAATGGTGGAGGGCAAAGATAGGAATTTGTGAGACCTATGCAAGAATAAACAGCTCATCAAAATAATTTAACCCCTTTGACGTTAACCAAAATTAATTCAGGCTAAATCAGTAGAGAATGTAAAATTATAAATAAATATTTCAAATATAATAATCATTCATTTTATATTTTATTGATTTTTGGCTGTAACTAAAGGATATTTATAGGTTATTAATGCGTTATACTTGTTTTCTCCAATGTGTGATTTTATTTTAAAATCAATACCAAGAGAGTTTTGGGGAGAAAAACTTCTCTTGCAGAATATTGGAGGATTAAGTTTGACTTCCAAAGTTTTATTATCTCACTAAATAAGCCTCTACAAAGTAGATTCTGTCAGTCTTATAGATTACTTTATCTTTTATGATACAGAGCAAATGATGCATTTGTCAATATACACCATACTTAATTTTCCACTGCCATATATTTCCACTCTCAAAAGATTAATTTTGATTTTATCATCTCTTAACTTTAAGATTTGACAATGACCAGGAATTAGTTAGTGCTCAGTCACTAGTCTCTATTCTCTGCTCATCACTAGGGAAGAATGGTTATTTCTTCCCAAAAAAGAATTGTATACCCTGAAAGTGGTCAGTAACAATTCTTGTGACAATTCTCTCTGACTGATATGAAAGGGGAGAAGATGGGAGAGTTACTCATATCAAGCTCCAACAAAACCTCAGCATACTAACTCTGCTCATTTAGGACAATATCTGTTGCCTTAACAAGATAATTTCCCAAGCAATGTGGATTGTCACTGTGACTTTTAACTTTTCTCAGATAACTTCATTTGCCCATCATGAAGCTTTAAACAATGTAATACACACACTTTAGCTATAAATTAATTGCACATGGATTAGTTTTTTTTTGGCGATAATCAAAGTGTTTCTCGTAGCAGGGCTTGGCTCTTCTCACCCCATGCTCTCCACAACAGGACATATATCTGTAATCCCTTATCTGAAATTTGGTAATCCACAGACTTTTAAAAGCCACAATTTACATAATTTGGAACAAATTCATTTTAAGGTTAAACATGATTTGAGCTGCTGTGAGCCTATTTGTGATTTACCTACTTAATGTGAAAATGTACACATTCCACTGCAAAAATATTAAATCTTTGGTATGCCTTCAGATTATTTCTGAAATATATTAGAACCATTGGATAAGTGAATGAGGCCCTTTACTCTTGGAGCAAAAAGAGGAGTATATTTCCCTTTCAACCAAGGCCTTATTATTTGTAATTTGAGGGTTCCCTTTGTCTCAATATATTCAGTTAATTCATATTCTCTTGGACTCTAAGGGTTATCTATTTGTGAACTTACTATGAGAAAGGAAAAATTATTATTTTTTTTTTCTAGATGAGAAAACAGAGCCTTCAGAGGCAAAATAACAGAACCACAGCAACATGGCTAGAAACTAGTGGAGGCAAAATACAAATTCCAGCAATTTGACTCAAGAGCTCTCCCTCTTCACTTTCTGACTTTTACTTCATGCTTTCTAACTTTAGAAGGTAACTTAGAGGAAGAAAGAATATCTCAACTTTGATTCTAGAGAAGGTTTTTTTAATCTAATTAGATAGCTCAGTTCCTTAAATAAGCAGTACCTTAAAATATCAATATATTTACCTTATTTTGAAGAGGCATTGGGACTTTATCCTGTGTAGGAACCAATGTGAGCATTTCAATGACACATTTATCAAAGACTTATATGGACAACATTCTCTAGCATGTATTTCCCTCCTCTCTGCTATTAGCACTCCCTTCTTATTACGTACTACTTTACAGCTCTGAAGCACTTTCAGACATAAATCATTCTCACTGGGGACTAACTGCTCAGATAAACAATATTTTAATCATGTTTCCTTTGTTATTTAGGTGAGATAAATGTCACACCTGGCATGTCGAGATCTTTCACATCAATAGTCATTAACTAACTTTTACAGGTTGCATTCTAATATTCTTAGCTTCATGCAATTATCAAGCAGTGTTCTCAGAAGACAACCCTGATTTCTCTTAATAACTATTTTTTTAATGAAATGATGGAATGTCTTCTTGACTAAAGTACATACATAAAACTTCCATATAGAAATGCAAAGTATTATCAAAAAGGCCAATCTTTAGTATTTGAGAGAAAAACTTGTGTGAAAGAAAAAATATTTTAACTTAGACATCTGGCCTCTTGACAAATGGGACACTGAGCTAAAAATTATTTTGTCATGATTTCACCAGATATTGATTTACAGATATTTTAATGTCAGTGACATATAAAGAGTCAGAATTTTTAACACTTATTTTCTAAGGTGAGTATAGATTATTTATTCTGGAGGCTAAGGGCCCAAAGGGAAAGCATGGAATGGATCACCTCTACCCTTTAGCATCAAAGTGAGTTCTAGGGCCATATTTTAATGACATATGAACCTTGAGCAATAAAATGGGGCCATCTGGACTTGATTAGCTCAAAGTAAACTAATATCAGAATAATCTTTAATGTACCTTTTGATCCCAGCCTCCAATCACCCGGGTTTCTTCCTCCACTCTTAGAGAAATAGCTGTTAGCACTTAGTCAATCTAAGCAGCATTCAAAAGAGTTTCTTCCACTGGAAGCTCTATATGATTTTGGCTAAAGCACTTCTGCTAATGTGACCTGAAGAAAAAGAATACTTGATTAAGTGCTTATTATTATTAATTTTATTCACAACTGAAACCGGTATATGTCAGGGAAAAGATATTCTAAAGCAGAAGCAGGACCACAAGGAGTTAATGCATCAACCTCTCACTTTGTTAGACTTGTGAGAAATTCTGGAACATGTTAAAATCTGACATGAACTTGCTGAACTTCACCTCTTGTTTTAAACCTCTGTCCTTAGCACAATGGATTCAAGATATCCTTGCTTATAGCTAACTTCAAAAAGGAACCCTGGGTGATTTAAGGTCTCTCTGGAATGAAGTATAACTGACAAGGGAATCAACATGAATCAGGCCTAAACACAAACAATTCATTGCCAAGCAAAAGCCATGAAAACTGAGGGCATCCCCTATAATTATTAGTCATCTGAGAGACTTGAGGATAAAACTTTATGGGGCTCAAAGGTCAACATTAAATTGATCATCAGCTTTCACCACCATGTCATTCACAAGTTGGGATCAAATTAATTTTGCTTATTTAACTTCTAATGCTGAGAGTTTTTCAGATCTCTGTGAATGAAAGATTGTGAAATGGAATGGCATATTTTTACTTTAGTGTTGGATGAACTCATTAGACTACTAGAGACTATTCATTTCTGCAGTCTCCAATTTGATGTTCTGAACCTATTCCATGGCAAAACATAACCATCCCATGTATTTTTAAAGAAAAATTTTCCCTTAAAAATGTCTATTATTAGTTTCCAAATATCAAAAAACATTTTTAGATGCTAATAAATAAGCAATAAAAAAATGCTGAAGTGTGAATACAAGTGGATAGCAAGAAGACAGTAAAACCATTGCTGTCTTTTGATTTGCAATTGACAAAACTAATTTTAGAAAGTAAATTTATTGTTTGTCAATAACCATCAAAACAATTTTTTTAACCTTTGTTTCAGTAATCATATATTTTAGAATTTATCCTAGGTAAATAATCTTAAATACATGAAATTACACATTATATACTATTTATAATTATAAAGTTTAGAAATACTTGATATATCTTATAATAAAGGAAATAGGCAAATCATTTGTACATCTATATGATGAATTATATTGCCACTGTAAAAATAATGAACTATATGCTCTATAGAAACATAATATTCTGTAATGGAACATTGTAACATTTCCATAATAATTATTTTGATCAAACTTACATGGAAAATGATATAAAGAAAAAATATAGAACAGAAACAAAATAAACATATCGATAACACTATATAAGCATAGAATTACACATAAAGACCAAAAAAATACATTAGTGATCGTGGAATAATATTTTTTTGATATGTTTGTATGAATCCTAATGTGATAAAGTAAGTATTTTCATGCCCAACATTCGTTGTATCTACATACATTATTTTTCTTTGTGTTGAGTACATATACATTATTAAATGCAAAAGAACACACCTTCAAGTCAAGGAAATATTTAGTATAATCAAATATAACCCGGAGATTCTCAATAAATGTTAGTTGGCAACGATAATAGAGATTATAAATCATTACACATCTAAGTTTCCTAAGAAACAAAATATTGCCCTAAGCCTTGGTATCTTACTTTGTGCAAAAACAAAGTCCTTTGAAAATAAGAAACAGATAATCACAGCAGTTCTATAAAACCAGAATCCAACTAACAGAAAGCCTTAATTAAGTGAGATTTGGGCGGGGCTGTAATTCAAATTTAATGCAATGTACAAGATGATAAGGAAACAAGTGTGATCAATGTTTCCATCCAGAAAGAACCTGGAGGCTGTGCTTATGGATTAGTGGGAATTCCTAAACTCTTACTCCCACAACCAAAAATCCACATAATTTTGACCCATAGTCAAGACAAAGGCCAAATATTTGCAAGAACCTAGATATACCTTACTTTATATAGTAATCTCACAACTCTGTGAAACACAGAGTTTATAAAAATTTTCCACATGAGAAGAATAAAAGCATGAAATTAAATTTTCAATTAGTTTATTCAAGAGATATTGTTGCAAACCACTATGTTCTTAATTCATATTGCAGTGGTTAAGATTTTGGTGTCTAGTGTCATAGTACCAGGTTCATATCTTGCCATCCCCACTTGCTGGTTATGCAATTGTGAGCAAGTCATTTAAACTTTCCAAGCCTCAGTTTCCATGTAGATAAAATAGAGATTATAGTAATTATCTCACAGTGGTTTTCCTAGAAATAAATTAGGACACTGCTTATGACATATTAAGCATGTAATGTGTTGGTTGTTTTGATTGTGCTAGACATAGGAGATTTAAAAGTGAGAAAAACAGAAAACCCATTTCTGTATCCAGAGGAAAAAAAAATATTTTAACATGATATAAAGATATCACAGAGCTAACAATCCAAAGATAAATTATGGTTTATGAATAATTGCTATATCTAAAGAAAGAAAATCTGAAAAGTTGAGGCCAGTATTGGAGACTGATTTTATCCTAGGGGCATCTGATATTTCCTGAAGAGAGGACTGAGAGGCTGAGAAACTACACAAGATCGCTTTTGACAAACTTGTGGTGTTAGTTGTACAAAGATTAGAATCAAGGAAACTGGATTTGGAGGCTCTGGTAAACTTTCCATGAACTGGATTAGGATTCCAAAGAATTACACTCTAGGAGTTAGGACTCTAAAAGATTATACTCTGAGAGTAAGAGTAAACCAAAAATGTGTAAAATTGCAAGTACTGAAGATTAGCTTTGATTTTTTTTTTCTAAAAATGAAACTACTAATATTTCTCAGACATTAAAATGATTTTCTTCATCAGATGAAAACCATAATAACCAAGAGGAGAAGAAAAAAAAGATCAAGTAACAAAATGGGGGAAGGGAATAAGTTATACACAATAGAAAAAAACATTATAACATACCGTTATTACGTGTAAGGAGATAGGAGAATACATATTAGGATATTAGATAATATCCACAAGGGCTATTATGTATATTAGACTTTTTGTTTCTGAATCACTTATATCTTTTAACCACTCTTCCATGTTTTCCATGTTTATCTCTTCATGATTCATTGTGGATACTTTTATGACCTTTCTTCTAGATCATTAGGGTTATGTTTGGCTGTGCCATAAATAATTTTACAATAAGCCATCCATTTATTTATTTTATTTGCTCTACATTTCAGTTCTAATAATTATTACTTTTTATAGAGTCCAGTTCTTGGCTGAATTTATTTTCTTTTATTTCCTTATACCTTATAAATTTATTTATTTCATGTTTTTTTCTATTGTGTGTAATTTAACCCCTTACCCATTTTTGATACTTGATCTTTCATTCTTCTCCTCTTTGTTATTATGTTTTTATCTGATAAAATCATTTTAAAGTCTGAGAAATATTAGTAATTTCATTTTTTTAAGAAATTCATCATGACCTTCCGTCATTGTAATTCTACCTACTTCTGGTTTACTCTTACTCTAAAAATATAATCTTCTGAGATCCTAACTCTTAGGGTGTAATTCTTTGGAAAATCCTAGTCCAATTCAGGGGAAGTTTGTCAGGGCCTCCAGATCCAGCACCCTGGATTCTATCTTTGTACAACAAACCCCACAATGCTGTCAAAAGCAATGCGTAGTTTCCCAGCCTCTCAGTTATCTCTTCTGGAAATGACAGATTCCATCTGACAAATATATAATTGCCCTTGTGGATACTGACTATCTTATATACTAATATGTATATCAATACAAAATTGATGCTTTGATTATTATGTGGGGTATGAGATTGGAGGATAATGTGATGAGTCCAGGGAGAGGTAATTTAGGACTTCAAAGGGTTATCTTTGGTATATAAAATGTGCTCTTAGATGAACTTTTTATAAGTCAGTTAATCCATTTATGTCTCTAAATATGCTATTAGTAATTTCTAACGGAGGAGCAGATGTATATTTTTACTTATGGATTTCTGTATTATAAGTTTGATAAAATACCCACAAAATTTGTTTCATTTGTTAATACAATAGATCTTATTTTACAATAAGCATCTTATTTTTTGTAACTATATAATAATATCAGTAGTAGATTCAGGAGTTCCTGGAAAATTAGTTATAAAAGGCAAGAGATTTTTAGCATTATAGTCACACTCTTTGGGGTCTATGTTAGGTTCTCAATATTTATCTAATAGAGAATTGTACAAAAAAATCAATGTATTGAGTTAGCCAAAAAGTTTGCGTGGGTTTTTCCATAAGCTGTTAAGGAAAAACCCGAGCGAACTTTCTGGCCAACCCATAATTACTGACATATTGGTTATTAGCACAAAATATAGTGCTATCCAGTTTCGTTTGATGTGAACTCATATGTATATCGATATAATTTAAGATTTACTTCTCTCATTCCAAATGGATAGACAAATAAATATCACCTTGTAGTTCCCTTCTTAATTTTTACTCTTTGATTTTCTTTACTCCTCACTCACATAATGCCTCTACTTAGGCAACTGAAAAGAGTTTCTGTTTCAAAACTGGGCTGTAGTTATTTCTTCTTCTAACATGATTTTTTTTTTTAAACTCCGTTTCCATTCTTGCTGCCTAAACCGCCCTTTCTTACTCCTTTCTTCCATTCAAATAATGTTGTTTCTTTCGCAACTCAGTTGTTTCATTTTTCTGTAGCCATCTTTTATTAATTGTTGTCTTTGGTAACGTTGCTTTACATAGCTCCTCCCTAATGCACATGCTCGATTTGTACAACACAATTTGATTTTCATCATTTACTATATACTAGTTATATAGTAAGCTTATGATACCATATATGTAAACTGTTCCATCCAGACAGTGAAAATATAAGTGGGACATACAGATAAATGGAACAGGATAGAAATCCCAGAGATAAACCCACATACCTATGGTCAACTAATCTATGACAAAGGAGGTAAGAATATACAATGGAGAAGAGACAATCTCTTCAATAAATGGTGCTGGGGGTCTTCTCTGGTGGCACAGTGGTTGAGAGTCCACCTGCCGATGCAGGGGACACAGGTTCGTGCCCTGCTCTGGGGGGATCCCACATGCCGGGGAGTGGCTGGGCACGTGAACCATGGCCACTGGGCCTGCGCATCTGGAGCCTGTGCTCCACAACGGGAGAGGCCACAACAGTGAGAGGCCAGTGTACCACAAAATAAATAAATAAATAAATAAATGGTGCTGGGAAACCTGGACAGCTACATGTAAAAGAAAGAAATTAGAACACTCCCTAACACCATACATAAAAATAAACTCAAAATGGATTAAAGACCTAAATGTAAGACCAGACACTATAAAGCTCTTTGACATAAATCACAGCAAGATCTTTTTTGACCCATCTTCTAGAGTAATGGAAATAAAAACAAAAATAAACAAATGGGACCTAATGAAACTTAAAAGCTTCTTCACAGCAAAGGAAACCATAAACAAGATGAAAAGACAACCCTCAGAATGGTAGAAAATAATTGCAAATGAATCAACGGACAAAGGATGAATCTCCAAAATATACAAACAGCTCTTGCAGCTCAATATCAAAAAAACAGCAACCCAATCCAAAAATGGGCAGAAGACCTAAACATTCATTTCTCCAAAGAAGATAATACAGAATGCCAACAAACACATGAAAGGATGCTCAACATGACTAATCATTAGAGAAATGCAAATCAAAACTACCATGAGGTATCACCTCATGCTGGTCAGAATGGCCATCATCAAAAAATCTACAAAGAACAAATGCTGGAGAGGGTGTGGAGAAAAGGGAACGCTCTTGCACTGTTGGTGAGAATATAAATTGATACAGCCACTATGGAGAACAGTACGGAGGTTCCTTAAAAAACTAAAAATAGATCTACCATACGACCCAGCAATGTCACTCCTGGGAATATACCCTGAGAAAACCATAATTCAAAAAGAGTCATGTACCACAGTGTTCATTGCAGCACTATTTAAACAGCCAGGACATGGAAGCAACTTAAGTGTCCATTTGCAGATGAATGGATAAAGAAGATGTGGCACATATATACAATGGAATATTACTCAGTCATAAAAATAAATGAAATTGAGTTATTTGTGGTGAGGTGGATGGACCTAGAGACTGTCATACAGAGTGAAGTAAGTCAGAAAGAGCAAAACAAATACCGTATGCTAACACATATATATAGAATCTAAAAAAAAAAAAAAAAAAAAAAAAGAGGGTTCTGAAGAACCTAGGGGCAGGACAGGAATAAAGACGCAGACATAGAGAATGGGCTTGAGGACACAGGGAGGGTGAAGGTAAGCTGGGCTGAAGTGAGAGAGTGGCATGCACATATATACACTACGAAATGTAAAATAGATAGCTAGTGGGAAGCAGCCACATAGCGCAGGGAGATCAGCTCCGTGCTTTGTGACCACCTAGAGGAGTGGGATACGAAGTGTGGGAGGGAGATGTAAGAGAGAGGATATATGGGGATATATGTATATGTATAGCTGATTCACTTTGTTATACAGCAGAAACTAACACATCATTGTAAAACCATTATACTCCAATAAAGATGTTTAAAAAAATAAAAGATGAAAGAGAAAATGACATTTAAAACTTAAAGCTTTTTTTGTCAGAGTCTGGTTTTCACTCTTTATTTTTTTTTTTAAATTATGGAGGAAAACTGGACATGTCATTGCACTATGGTCTTGAAGAGTATGTAATGGGAAATGCCTATGATATTAACTCAAACATTTAAACTAATAGGCTAAAAGAGAGAAGAAATTTGTTAAGAGAGAAATAAACCCCTCAGTCATAAAGTTATATGATCCCAATTAAAATGCACTCCCAGGTTGCAAAGCAGCTGCCAAACTGCTGAGCGTTTTCAAAAAATAATTCTGGAGAGGGTCTAGGTGTCACAGGGGATTTTAGCATTCATTCTCAGAATATTTCATCCACAAATATAACTCCATGCAAAAGGAAAGAGAGTCTGCCAAGCACAGAATTTCATTTAGCACCCTGGTAGTTCACTTAATTAGAATAAACCCTGACTTCCTTAGGAGTCTTCTATAAGCCTAAACCTCATCACCAGAAACTGACTGTTTAATTAAGTGGTTCTTAAGAGCCTTTGGGCATGTAATAGGACAGACTGTAAATATAGCCATTAACACACACACACACACACACACACACACACACACACACACACTAACAAACACATGCTTTTGGAGAATCTAGCAATGGATACTAATGCTATTCAGGTTACTTTCTCCTGATATAAATTTAGGAAAGACAAATATTAACTTCTACAATACTCAATTTTCTATCTACAAAATAAGAATAAACTAGTTTCTGTTTCACAGCTACTGTTTTGTTTTCAAGATTAAATAAGGTGCTTACAACGCGCATACTACAGTGCCTAGTGTGATTAATTTAAGCAAACAATATTTAAGCTAGTAGTAGTGAAAAGGATGATAGGTGGAAGTCAAAAGTCCTGAATTAGAGCTCCTTCACTACCATTAGCTAGATGTTTGATCTTAGAAAAATCATTATAATGGTTGTCCTCAGTTTCCCTATAGCACCGGAATACATTCAGGATCTAAGAGTCCTTAATTTTATTACAATTTAGCTGTAATTAGATCTATTAAGAATTCTCAGGAGCTAATATAACTAAAGTTAAGTCATGTAAGCCTTCCCATTAGGCTGTCCTTTTAAATTCACATTTCAGAGAGCTTGTACATAGTAAGAACATTTTATTAATTTACTTGGGAAAAGATGTCAAGAATAAGTAAATTAGGGCTTCCCTGGTGGCGAAGTGGTTGAGAGTCCGCCTGCCAATGCAGGGGACGCGGGTTCGTGCCCCAGTCCGGGAAGATCCCACATGCCGCAGAGCAGCTGGGCCCATGAGCCATGGCCGCTGAGCCTGCGAGTCCAGAGCCTGTGCTCCACAACGGGAGAGGCCACAGCAGTGAGAGGTCCGCGTACCACAAAAAAAAAAAAAAAAAAAGAATAAGTAAATTATAATATATTACTCTCAAGAGTAGACTTAGTTACTCAGTCCTTGTTTTCAGGCAGTATGACTAATTAGAACCATAAATAATCATCCCAATAAAACAATCTAAATCATGAAAAGATGGAAGGGAGGTAGAAGACACAATTTGAATTGTATCAATGAGCAAGAAAGACAATAAGGGATTCATAGAGGACAACTCTAATGTGAAGACATGAACCCTGGGCTCTTAGCACCAAAGCAAAACTGCCACAAAAGTTTTTAATGATAACTGGAAAACTTGAACTTTTTCTTACCTGTTTGCACTAGGTAAGGGGACAGGATATTAAGTCTAGGGTAGCTTCAGGTAATAAGTTCAATGAGCAATACACATATTGCACAGTTCCAAATTTTGTGAAAGTAAACCTTAAATAGGGCTTCCCTGGTGGCGAAGTGGTTACGAATCGCCTGCCAATGCAGGGGACATGGGCTTGAGCCCTGGTCCGGGAAGATTCCACATGCTCTGGAGCAACTAAGCCTGTGTGCCGCAGCTACTGAGCCTGCGCTCTAGAACCCGCGAGCACAACTGCTGAGCCCACGTGCCACAACTACTGAAGCCCGTGCTCCACAGCAAGAGAAGCCACTGCAATGAGAAGCCCGCGCACCGCAATGAAGAGTAGCCCCCGCTCACCGCAACTAGAGAAAGCCCGCGTGCAGCAAAAGAAGACCCAACGCAGCCAAAAATAAATAAATTGATTAAATACATTAAAAAAAAAAAACACCTAAATAAATCCTCAGGAAAAAGGAAACAACAAAGAAACAAAGCTTTGGAAAGACGAGATAAAATTAGTGTTGCAAATTGGTAGCCAGAGGCTGACATTTATACAATTATGGGTCATAACATAAAACAAAGAGGAATTTGCTTATTATAATTGAATGAGAGCAAAAAAACTGTGCATCAAAAATTGTGAACTGGGCTTCCCTGGTGGCGCAGTGGTTGAGAGTCCGCCTGCCAATGCAGGGGACGCGGGTTCGTGCCCCAGTCCGGGAAGATCCCACATGCCGCGGAGCAGCTGGGCCTGTGAGCCATGGCCGCTGAGCCTGCGCGCCCGGAGCCTGTGCTCCGCAACGGGAGAGGCCACGACAGTGAGAGGTCCGCGTACCGCAAAAAAAAAAAAAAAAAATTGTGAACTGCAATGTATTTCATGTGTACTTACTCAATTAACATTTTAACCATGAAAACACAAGGTATTAAAAAATAGAAGTTGAAAGGTTTTATTCCTCATGAATGTGTTACTAAAGCACTGAAGTCTAAGTTTAGCAGGTTCCCAGGGGGTCTAAAATTTCCCCAATCCATCCATAAATAGGACAGTTTCTCAGTTGAAAAGCTAGGGTAACTTCAGATTCAACTATACATTTATTTGAGGTTTATCATTTTTAGGAAAAGGAAATGGTCAATATGTATATATGACTTAGGAAAACATGAAAAGAGAAAACAGAATTCCTGACCAAGCAGTGTTTCATTTGGGAGGAACAAATTGTAGAGATTGCAAATGACATCATCAGTCATTGAATTTGATGAAACCTGCTAAGATAACATTTTTCACCCCAGTGTAAACACTGATGGATCCTCCCAGGGATGCCTTACATTGTAAGTCTGGGATTTGGTTTATAGGTCTGACAAGTGTGACCTTTAGAATAATGTATTTGCTATAAAGGAGGAAAGAAAACTCTTTATAACTAAAATACATTGGCTACAAAATCACTTTCCAGCAAGTAGTCTGGTTACAATCAAAATAACACACCAAAATGAAACAGTTTACCTGTGATCAATTTAATGTGGTTGTAAAATGCTAATTATGAGAGAAAGCACACTCAAGGTTTGTGATACCATGTATAAAACTTACAGAGAATCTAACATTCAGTGATGTGTAGCACATATGGGTAAGCAGATGGCCGAAGTATTATTTTTAAAAATAGGACTTTTGCTGACAAAATACAGAATTGGAATGGTGTGATTGAAAAGCTAAGAGGATGTTATTTATGAGGCAGTAAGCTCATGCTCAGTAGCTGGATTTTTGCTAAATGGCAGATAAAAAGGATTTTGGAGGAGAATGATTGTGTGCAGCTACAGAAATGAGTGAGAAATTCTTCTGACAATACACCTATCTGAAATTTTCATCCCAGCTCATCACCCTTCACTTCTTTGGCTTTGGGGGAGTTATAAGAGGAGGAGGCCTATTTTATCACATCAGGCTTGCTTCATGCAAAATTTTACCTTAACTCTTTTCTTTCTGATACATTTCTAGGGGGGAAATGTTATGAGATAACTCTGAATGTGAACAGATACAAAGTAGATATTAAGTATTTTTTAGAAATCTACATACAAAATAGAATATATAACAAAGATTAAATTGGACACTTAAAATAACCTGGTTAAAGGGTTCAAGCTCTCAGTTATAAGATGAGTAAGTTCTGGGGATCTAAAGTACAGCACAGTGACTATAATTAATAATACTGTAATTGTATATGTGAAATGTGCTAAGAGAGTACATCTTAAGTGTTCTCAACACACACACACATACATACACACATATTCACAAGGTAACTATAAAGTTATGAACGTGTTAATTAGCTTGATTAATGTAATTATTTCACAATATGTACATATATAAAATTATCACATTGCACACATTAAATATATACAATTGTTATTTGTCAATGATGCCTCAGTAAAGCTGGAAAAAATAACTTGCTGATGTTAATGTCTCTTCTTTGAACTACATTTGAAATGACTCATTTATATACCCATTACTCATTATGTTCAACCAAGATTTTCTGGGAACCTATATGGCTTCTTGAATTGCTATTAGCTTGCTGAAATCAAGGATTATCTCTTGTACATATTTTATTCTCCTAACCAAGCATTGGGCTTGGTCTGTAGCAAATGGTCAGTAAAATTTTACCAAATAAATTAATGAAGCCCTATATAATTAATTAATGAATTTTAAACCATCACATTTAAAATTGCAGCATTTTTTGAATTAAAAGTTTAACTTTTCCTTAATGACCATATTTAAGAAAAGAGGTTTTAATAATTCTATAAGAATTTGTTTAAATCTCAAATTACCTGTCTATAAGCGAACTAGACCTGTATTAGAACATAACTATGAGGTATAAATTATGTTTTTAAGACATCTAAAAACCAAGTACAGACTTCACTTGGTAACCTTTTAAAATATTTTTGTAACTAAGATTTCCTCATCTTTTACTTAAAAAATTCTTGAAGAAAATCAACTAAATTACATACCCAGAGTTTTTCTTTTGTTATGTATCATATATATATATATATATAGTTATATATAAAATATATCTTCAAATATGTATTTCCATGGTGGAAGCTTAACTAATAGAAAAATATGTAAATGGCATGTAATATGTAAAATATTTGGGGGAGGAACCAACATTTTACTAAGCTGTCCCTACCTCTCAGAAATCTACTCCCTCAGATTTTTTTTCTTTGCTGTGGGCATCACAGACACAGGTGTGTGACCAGCACTTGCCCCCCGAACCCCCAGCTGACAGCCATACGACAGACACAAGGGAGGAATGTTTCTTCTAAGGGACAGTATTCCCAGGGTGGGACTGAAGCCACGAGGAGAGCAGCCCAAGCCAGACCTTGGTAGTTAACATGCCAGGACCTCAGAGGAATAATGCATTCAATTCTCTTACCAAACAAACAAAGAGAAACAAAAACAAAACAAAAACTAGTATGAAACCTCAATAATGCCTTAGCACTCAGAGTTTAAATATAGAAAAAAGGAATCATCAGAAAACAATTTAAAAGACAACAAAACCAACAGGACCACTTCCAGGGATGGGGTCGATGTGGGGGGAGGCCAGCAGCGCCCCCGCCCTGACCTGCAGGAAGTGGAGCCCCCAGATGAGCAGCAACACCAAAATCAGCACCGCGGACAGCACCAGCGAGGGGTCCTGGTGAAGGGTACTTCTGAGCTCGCTGGAGACAGACCTGCTTCTGGTACGGGAGAGCAACATCTACCCCGGAACGACACTCAGGGTGTGAGCTGTGAGGGCAAGGTGGAGCAAACCGCATCCTGTGCCACGCCAGCCACCTTAGCAGCAGCGACAAGGAGGTGTACTCCGAGAACCTCAGGCGAAGGTGGACTCCGTATTTGCCTCATCAAGCCAAAGGTCATGGAGTGACAAGGTGCCTGCTCAGGGTGAATTCTTCCACTGGGCACTGAACACAAAGGAACTGAAGCTGCTGCAGACCCTTGTGAAGCAGGGAGTTGGCAGACTTGATGGTGGAAGGTTACTGAAGGAAGAAAGTCGCTGTCAAGTGCATTAAGAATGACACCACTTCCCAGGCCTTCTGAGAGGGACGTCTATCAGGGCCTGGAGTTCACGTGCCACTGCTGCCCACCCATCTGCTTTGTGAAATGGAGTCGTAATAAACTGCTCTATGAAAGGGAAAATATGTATAAACTTATAATATTAGGATAAACACTGGCATGCATCAATTAGCATGCAAAATATTATTTGTTAACATTATTAGAGTAATCAAATAGGTAAAACTTAATCAGAATTGTGTTATCTTGGAGATTTTTGATATCTATTAGGCAAGCCAAGCATATATATTCACAAGGACCTGTTTTGGGACACATTCTTCTTGACAGTAGAGGCATCGGTAACTACATCAGCCTGCAGAAGGGTGGTGAAAGTCTTTGCTGTAGGCTGGGTAGCCTGAAAAACAACCCTGAATACAGCATTGGTGTTGACATGGAGGACTCTGAAATCAAAAAAACTGGGTTTGAGTCCTATTTCAGTCTCTGACTAGATTGGGACTTCAGCTATTAGCTTAATGTATCTAAATCCCAGTTTCCTAACATACAAAAATAGGCGATCAATATTATCTACCTCTAACACTCTTCTTAGCACTATTTGAAAAAAATAGGTTATCTTCTTAAACTAGTGCCTAGTACAAACTGGCTTTTCCATGATTGCAGTTATTAAGTCATTGACACAATTGTGTTTTACAAAGCTGCTCTAGGAAGCCAACATTTAGAAAACTAAGGATACTGTACCATGAATATAGCAGAGAAATTTAAATGCACATCATGATTGAAGATAAATGGTTAAGTGTGTATATTTGCACATGTGTGATGAACTTATGCAGATGTAGTGTATATACTATCTCAGCACTATAGATTTGGGCATGTTATCAAGATAAATATTTTTGGATGATAGGAGCAGCCCCCAACTAGAAAGACAGAAGCAACTGCTCAAATGAGGACAGATTCAACTGTGTAGGTGTTACAGACAGCAAAATTTCCACAGAACTCTCCAGAAGGCCAGAATTTACTGGAACAGCAGATGGAGAGATTTTAATCTTGAAGTCTAACTCGAATAAATTAAATAAAGAATATGCAAAAGCAAAATAACAGCAATAATTTCTAACCACTTTTCTCTTTTAGACAATCCACTCTTATCTGTGTATTTAAGCTTCAGTTGTCTTCTTTGCAGATTGTTCAAAAATCTGTTTTTAGTCATGAATTCTAAAATTGTATTTCAATTTTCCTACTCTACATTTCAAACTTTGCTTTTTGCTGATACCTCCAAGTTTTTATCTTTCCCCTGAATCCTTTTTTGTCTAACTTTGTTCCCTTTGCCTGAGAGGCATATCACAGTTCTCCTAATAATTCATGGAAGGAATTTCAGACTGCATGGGGAAATACATAGCAATGGAAGAGGAGCTGACAGGTAGGGAAGTTAATGACTTGGATAATGTGCACTTTGATGTCAACATATATTTAATTTGGTTATAACTGTAAATATTATATATATTAACTCTGAGGTTTCCCTGGTGGCACAGTGGTTGAGAGTCCGCTTGCCGATGCAAGGGACACTGGTTCGTGCCCCGGTCCGGGAAGACCCCACATGCCACGGAGCAGCTGGGCCTGTGAGCCATGGCTGCTGAGCCTGCGCGTCCGGAGCCTGTGCTCTGCAGCGGGAGAGGCCACAGCAGTGAGAGGCCCGCGTATCGCAAAAAAAAAAAAAAAAAAAAATTAACTCTGGTCAGTTTTGCTTTACCCATTACTCTGTTACTATGGTGTAAAGAATTAATTTGGTAGGACTGATTTCCAAATCTTGCACACTCCACTGAAAAGTCCTTAGAATACCTTGCCTGATAAGAGTGTTTTTGTTTACCTGAGGACTTGGGTCTTGACACATTGTTTATACTAACAATTCAGTTTATGATGGGGGCCTTGGGCTGGAGTGGTGTCTGTTTTAACCTTGGAGGAGCTGGAAACTTAGTAACTAAGATCAGTCACATGTATAGTAGATGCCATACCTATGTTACTGACCCCAATAAAAACCCTGAACACAAAGGCTAAGGTAGCTCCCCTGGTTGGCAATACTTTATGAGTGTCATCAAACCACATTGCTGGGAGAATTGGGAAGTGTCTGTATGACCCCGCCAGGAAAGAAAAACTGGAAGCTAACGTCTGGTCTCTCCTGAACTGTGCTCTATGCAACTTTTAACTTTGCTGATTTTAATGTCTCCTTTTTCTGCTGTAATAAGCTTAAATCATTTTAATCTGGCTATTCACAGGAATATGAATTGATGCAACCATCATGAAAAGCTGTTGAATAATTCATATGGTAAATTTTTAAAATATGTTTCCCTTTGGCCGATTATTTCAACCTCTAAGAATTTTTACAAGAAAATAATTGTATGTGTGTTCAAAAATTTAGTGATAAGGGTGGCCATCACAGCATTTTTTTGTTAACAAAAGAAGTTGGAAAAAATCTAAATGTTCAATAAAGGGTTAAGTAAATAAAAAGGAACCCCATTCAGGGTAAAAATTGTGTTATAGAACTACAGTTTTTAACAAACAGAAAACTCAGAATAGATTGTTGAGTGACGTAAAAGAGTTTATTAAACTTTATATCATTTTTTAAGGGAAATGGTAATTTACATACATATATATGTATTTTTGATAATTTTTTTAAAAATTTGCTATATGTATCATACAATTAAAAATCCAAGAAATATTTCTAAAGAAAGGACCTAGGAAACCTAGGATTCCTAAAACTATTCATCTTTCTAGTCTTTTAAAAATTATTTTATACATGTAACAGAAAAATAATACCTATTAAGGAAAACATTGATAAAATGGACTCAGTAATAAAAATGAGCAGCTATGATCTATTAACAAAAATGAGCTATCCATAGAATGTCTATTCCTCTGTAATTTTTTACAATTATTATTTAATTTATTGAAATAAGAAAAACACAGACAAAACACCCATTTCTGCCACCCCCATCTCTGGTAACCACCAATCTATTCTCTGTATCTATGAACTTGTTTTTGTTTGTAAATATATATATGCATATATAGTATATACATTATATTTTAGATTCTACATATAAGAGAGATCATACTTATTTGTCTTTCTCTGTCTGACTTATTTCACTTAGAATTATGCCCTTGAGGTCCATCCATGTCATGGCAAATGGCAGGATTTCATTCTTTTTTAGTGGCTGAATGACATTCCATTGTACATATATACACCAAATTTTCTTTATCCATTCATCCATTAATTGACATTTAGGTTGTTTCCATATCTTGGCTACTATAAATAATGCTGCATGAATATAGGGGTGCATATATCTTTTTGAATTAATTTTTTTTGATAAATACCCAGAGACAGACTTGCTGGATAATATGGTAGTTCATTTTTTAAAATTTTTTAACAGCCCTCTATACTGTTTCCCATAGTGGCTGCACCAATTTACACTCTCAACAACAGTGAATAAGGATTCTCTTTACTCCACATACTTACTATCTGTAGTTTTTTTTTGAAAATAGCAATTCTGACATCTGTGAGGTGATATGTCATTGTGGATTTGGCTTGTATTTCCCTAATGACTAATGATATAGCACATCTTTTTACGTACCTATTGCCCGTCTGTATGTTTTGCTTGGAAAAATGTCTATTTATCTCTTCTGCCCATTTTTAAATCAAATTGTTTGGTTTTTTTTTTGCTATTGAGTCGTATGAGGTCTTTATATATTTTGGATGTTAGTCCCTTTTCAAATATATAATTTGCAAATATTTTCTCCCATTCAGTAGGCTGCTTTATTATTCCTTTGATGGTTTCCTTTGTGTGTAGAAGCTTTTTAGTTTGACAAACTTTTTTTGTTTACTTACTTTTTTATAATACCTGTAGATATACAAATTTCTGTGTTCTTTGAGTCCTTTTAGCAAATATTTGATCCTATGGATAGTCTTGGGGACATGCAAACATAATCTGTAATAAGTATATTTGTAAAAATATAAAACTAACCTTATGAAGTTTTAGAGGATACTCAATTCTTCATGGCCAAAACTTAGACCTGAATTTATTTTATTTTTGCATCAAACAATATAAGAATTTAAACAGTCCTCATTCTTATTTCCTTTTTTTTAAAATCTTTTAACATCTTTATTGGAGTATAATTGCTTTACAATGGTGGGTTAGTTTCCACTTTATAAAAAAGTGAATCAGTTATACATATACATATGTCCCCATACCTCTTCCCTCTTGCATCTCCCTCCTATCCTCCCTATCTCACCCGTCTAGGTGGTCACAAAGCACCAAGCTGATCTCCCTGTGCTATGCGGCTGCTTCCCACTAGCTATGTATTTTACATTTGGTAGTGTATATATGTCCATGCCACTCTCTCACTTTCTCCCAGCTTACCCTTGCCCCTCCCCGTTTCCTCAAGTCCATTCTCTAGTAGGTCTGTGTCTTTAATCCCATCTTGCCCCTAGGTTCTTCATGACCATTTTTTTTTTCTTTTAGATTCCATACATATGTGTTAGCATATGGTATTTGTTTTTCTCTTTCTGACTTACTTAACTCTGTATGACAGACTCTAGGTCCATCCACCTCACTACAGACAACTCAATTTCATTTCTTTTTATGGCTGAGTAATACTACACTGTATATATGTGCCACATCTTCTTTACCCATTCATCTGCTGATGTACACTTAGGTTGCTACCATGTCCTGGCTATTGTAAATAGAGCTGCAATGAACATTGTGGTATATGACTCTTTTTGAATTATGGTTTTCTCAGGGTATATGTCCAGGAGTGGGATCACGGGGTCATATGGTAATTCTATTTTTAGTTTTCTAAGGAACCTCCATACTGTTCTCCATAGTGGCTGTATCAATTTACATTCCCACCAACTGTGCAAGAGGGTTCCCTTTTCTCCACACTCTCTCCAGTATTTGTTGTTTGTACATTTTCTGATGATGTCCATTCTAAGTGGTGTGACGTGATACCTCATTGTAGTTTTGATTTGCATTTCTCTAATTATTAGTGTTGTTGAGCAGCTTTCCATGTGCCTCTTGGCCATCTGTATGTCTTCTTCCAGGAAATGTCTCATTAAGTCTTCGGCCCATTTTTGGATTGGGTTGTTTGTTTTTTTAATATTGAGCTGCATGAGCTGTTTATATATTTTGGAGATTAATCTGTTGTCCATTGATTCATTTGCAAATATTTTCTCTCATTCTGAGGGTTGCCTTTTCATCTTGCTTATGGTTTCCTTTGCTGTGCAAAAGCTTTTAAGTTCCATTAGGTCCCATTTGTTTATTTTTGTTTTTATTTCCATTACTCTAGGAGGTGGATCAAAACAGATCTTGCTGTGATTTATGTCATAGAGTGTTCTGCCTATGTTTTCCTCTAAGAGTTTTATAGTGTGCAGTCTTATATTTAGGTCTCGAATCCATTTTGAATTTATTTTTGTGTATGGTGTTAGGGAGTGTTCTAATTTCATTCTTTTACATGTAGCTCTCCAGTTTTCCCAGCACCACTTATTGAAGAGACTGTCTTTTCTCCATCGTATATCCTTGTCTCCTTTGTCATAGAATAGTTGACCATATGTGCATTGGTTCATCTCTGGGCTTTCTATCTACTTCCATTGATCTATGTTTCTGTTTTTGTGCCAGTACCATATTGTCTTGATTACTGTAGCTTTGTAGTATAGTTTGAAGTCAGGGAGTCTGATTCCTCCAGCTCCATTTTTTTTCCCTCAAGACTGCTTTGGCTATTTGGGGTCTTTTGTGTCTCCATATAAATTTTAAGATTTTTTTGTTCTAGTTCTGTAAAAAATGCCATTGGTAATTTGATAGGGATTGCATTGAATCTGTAGATTGCTTTGGATAGTATAGTCATTTTCACAATGTTGATTCTTCCAGTCCAAGAACAGTGTATATCTCTCCATCTGTTGATATCACCTTTAATTTCTTTCATCAGTGTCTTATAGTTTTCGGCATACAGGTCTTTTGTCTCCATAGGTAAGTTTATTCCTAGGTATTTTATTCTTTTTGTTGCAGTGGAAAATAAGAGTGTTTCCTTAATTTCTCTTTCAGATTTTTCATCATTAGTGTATAGGAATGCAAGAGATTTCTGTGCATTAATTTTTTTATCCTGCAACTTTACCAAATTCATTGATTCGCTCTAGTAGTTTTCTGGTGGCATCTTTAGGATACTCTATGTATAGTATCATGTCATCTGCAAACAGTGACTGTTTTACTTCTTCTTTTCCAATTTGTATTCCTTTTATTTCTTTTTCTTCTCTGATTGTCATGGCTAGGGCTTCCAAAACTATGTTGAATAACAGTGGTGATAGTGAACATCCTTGTCTTGTTCCTGATATTAGAGGAAATGCTTTCAGTTTTTCACCATTGAGAATGATGTTTGCTGTGGGTTTTTCGTATATGGCCTTTATTATGTTGAGGTAGGTTTCCTCTGTGCCCACTTTCTGGAGAGTTTTTATCATAAGTGGGTGTTGAATTTTGTTGAAAGCTTTTTCTGCATCTATTGAAATGATCATATGTTTTTTCTTCTTCAGTTTGTTCATATGGTGTTTCACATTGATTGATTTGCATATATTGAAGAATCCTTGCATCCCTGGGATAAATCCCACTTGATCATGATGTATGATCCTTTTAATGTATTATTGGTTTCTGTTTGCTAGTATTTTGTTGAGGATTTTTGCGTCTATATTCATCAGTGATATTGGTCTGTAATTTTCTTTCTTTGTAGTATCTTTGGTAACAGGGTGATGTTGGCCTCATAGGATGAGTTTGAGAGTGTTCCTTCCTCTGCAATTTTTTGAAGAAGTTTGCGAAGGATAGATGTTATCTCTTCTCTAAATGTTTGATAGAATTCACCTGTGAAGCCATCTGGTCCTTGACTTTTGTTTGTTGGAAGATTTTTAATCACAGTTTCAATTTCATTACTTGTGATTGGTCTGTTCATATTTTCTATTTCTTCCTGGTTCAGTCTTGGAAGGTTATGCCTTTCTAAGAATTTGTCCATTTCTTCCAGGTTATCCATTTTATTGGCATAGAATTGCTTGTCGTAGTCTCTTAGGATGCTTTGTATTTCTGCGGTGTCTGTTGTAACTTCTCTTTTTTCATTTCTAATTTTATTGATTTGAGTCCTCTCCCTCTTTTCCTTGATGAGTCTGGCTAATGGTTTATCAATTTTGTTTATCTTCTCAAAGAACCACCTTTTACTTTTATTGATCTTTGCTATTGTTTCATTTGATTCTCTTTCATTTATTTCTGCTCTGATCTGTATGATTTCTTTCCTTCTGCTAACTTTGGGGACACTTTAAATAAAAACAAATGCAATGCTCTAGTTTGAGATGCTCTAGTCAATCCCTATATCTTTTAGACATGATTTTGTGAGGAAGTTCTATTCCTACCTCTCAAGTGTACTTCCAAGAAGTATAATCATAGTTTTATAAAATTTATTTCATTACCAATATCGTAATTGCCTGATTATACATTGTTAATGGGATACCATTTAAACACAAATGCTGGTCCACACCTACTAATATTATTACTAATAGTGATCTCATATCAGTAAATTATACACCAATTACACAGAAAACGTTTTTAAACACAGGAGTAATTTTTTAACTAATTCAGTTTTACGGTTCCCGTAAAGTTAATGGGGAAAGAAAACAAACACATAAATGTCAGAAAAGTGAATTATATTTATGTCATTTTATTTCCACTAAAATAAAATTTATTTTACTAGAAACAGAGGTAGAAACATCATTTTAAAAAATGAGTTGAAAACTTTCTAAGTTCTACTTTCTACTTCGGAGATAAGCTTTTTTTTTTTTTCACATTTGTCTACATTTCTTTTTGAAGGTTCCATATTCTGAAGCAGTCCTATAAAAGAAGCTCTTCTTTGAAAGTGACAACTGTAAACTACTGCTTAACATGGCCTTTTTGGAATAGAAGTGCCTGTTGACTCTGATAGCCTGAGTGGGCCTTCTTTTCCCCAGGCTACCCTGCTATCCATAAAATCATGCACAGTCCTTGCCAAACCATTTTGATGAGATAATATGGCTTCATATAATGCATGACTTATTTTAATCTAAGTAAATTATTTTTTTATCTTATATATCTTCAGTTTAATATGCTTAACTTTTATTTATCTTATTCAACTTAATGCTCTGAGATAATCTAACTTAGAGGAACTCACTAACATTTGGAACTCACTATTCATTTGGAATACAAATAACATTAAAAACAAGTAAAAATTGTTTTAATATCATCATTTTTTTATATTTTTAAATACTAGAATTCATCCCATAGATAACAAAAATTATTAGGAGAATTTAACACAAACAAAATTCGCCGACCCCAGCCAGTCTGTAAAGAAGAGATAAAATGCAATCTACAAAAAAACTGAATCAGAATTTTGCCCAAACTTTCTCTTTAACTTGTTTCTTAGGCATACTGAAAAAAATGGACTAGGTAAAAATATAAATTGAGGCAGCACAGTCAAAATGGATCTTTTTTATGAGAAACATCTGGAAAATTTGCAATCTGTCCTAAAAATCAAACTCTTCTTTCTCATTTAATTCATATGGCTCTCTTCTCCTCTTTAAACTAGTTTAGTAAGCAGGCCTGGTGGCAGGGGAAAGGACCCTCCCCCAAGACCAACTTTGATTATTCACTTCATAATGGCATATGACAGAAGCTTCCCAGACTTGGCTGAGAAAATCCTTGTGAAGTGTCTGCAGGCTGTTATCACATCCCAACCTGCTGGGCACTTGCAAATATGACTTTAAAAGCCAGTTGATCCCCTGCTGCTACTCTCTGGGAGAGAGTGTTCCCAGAGGCTCAAGCTGCTACTAAATGAGGCCTTATGCAGCTAATGCCAAGGAACAAAACTTATTTTGTTTTTAAACTCCAATATTACACCAAAAATTAATGAAAAGAGTGTGAAGAGAATAGAGTATTAATGGGTTAGTGAAAAAATTTGCCATGTTGAGGAGAAAATATTTCAAGAGAGTTTACAGAAAGGAATAATTAGAAAGATGCTTCTTTTCAGACTGGTTAGTGCACTTAACATAGAAGTTCTGTAATATAATACCCTGTACATATATTGCTTTACAATTGTCCCATTATTTATTACCTGTTTCATCAGACTAAGCTCTCCAGATTCTTGTATGAGCTTGGCATCTAGTTACCATGGAATAAATGTCAGTAGAAAAAAAAAAAAAAAACAAATGAATGAATGACTAATGTTAACTTTATGATTGACTATAGCAGTTTAGCTATATCTTGATTCTAATCCTTCATATTTTACACTGAAAATTCATTTTGTTTATTTGGGTTTATAGACTATTCTTATGAATTTCTTAAATTCCCTTGGTGTCCTAGAGATTGGTTCCAGGAGCCCCCTGGATACTAAAATCTGAAGATGCTCGAGTCCCCCACATAAAATATGATAGTACAGTGGGCTCTCCATATCTGTGGGTTCTACATTCACAGATAAGGAGGGTCGACTGTACTTTGTGTTTCTTCTTCTCTTAAAACACTAATAACAGTTGTTAGGGGAGGGAGAATGATTTTGAACCTCTGAGTACTTTTGGCAATCTATGGAAATTTATGCTTACCAAGACTTGGGAATGGGGGAGAGCAGTTATGGCATTTAATGGGTAGAGACCAGGGCTACACTAAGTATCTTACCATGAACAAGAAAGTCCCCACAACAAAGAATTATCTGGCTCAAAATGTTAATAGTGTTGAGGTTGAAAAAAACATGTCTTAAAAAATCTGTTCTTCTCCATTAAAGAGTCTTGGGTTGTCTTGGTTTCTTTCTTTTTTTTTTTTTTTTTCTCTCAGTTGAAGCTGTGACGTCTAGACTCTGGGCCACATGATGAACATTGTTCCTTCACTTTCCTGTCACCCTTGGGACCTGCTAACACATTTTCAGGTAATTACCTGCAGCCAAAGATCAATAAAGTTGAGACCTGGAGCAAATAAGTACATAGGCCAAGGCTGTCCCCATTCATTTTCTAGACTTCATCCTAAGGAGAAATGTGTCTTGAGTAAAGGACTGCTGAGTCCCCACCACTTTTTCTGTTACTCTGGGAAAAATTTTCCTTTTATTATTATTATATATTCTAAAAATAAGCTATTAAAATGCAAAGGGAGGGGAACCTTCAAGATGGCAGAGGAGTAAGACATGGAGATCACCTACCTCTCCACAAATACATCAAAAATACATCTACATGAGGAAGAACTCCTACAGAACACATACTGAAGGCTGGCAGAAGACCTTAGACTTCTCAAAAGGCAAGAAAATCTCCACATACCTGGGGAGGGCCAAAGAAAAAACAGAGACAAAAGAATAAGGACAGGACCCATACTTCTGGGAGAGAGTTGTGAAGGTGGAAAAGTTTCCACACACTAGGGAGCCCCTTCACTGGGGGAGACGGGGGGTGGACAGAGAGGAAGCTTCAGAGTCAAGGAGGAGAGCACAGCAACAGGGATGCAGAGGGCAAAGCGGAGAGATTCCCACAGAGAGAATCTGTGACAACCAACATTCACCAGCCTGAGAGGCTTGTCTACTCACCCACTGCAGTGGGTGGGGGCTAAGATCTGAAGCTCGGGCTTTGGAAGTCAGACCCCAGGGAGAGGACTGGGATTGGCTGCAGGAACACAACCTGAAAGGGGCTAGTGCACCACAGCTAGCTTGGAGGGAGTCCAGGAAAATATTTGGACCTGCCAGAGAGGCAAGAGACCTTTGTTTTGGGGTGTGAGAGGACAGGGGATTCCTTCCCAGTGTGCCCACAGAAGGCAGAACACTGCCTAAGTGAGTGCCAGAGACAGGCATGAGCCACAGCTACCAGCTCGGATCCCAGAGACAGGCATGAAATGCTAAGGCTGCTGCCACTGCCACCAAGAATCCTGTGTACAAGAACAGGTCACTATCCACACTGTCCCCACAGGAGCCTGCCCAGCCGGCCACTGCCAGGGTCCTGAGATCCAGGAACAAGTTCCCCAGGAGAACACATGGCATGCCTCAGGCTGTTGCAATGTCATGCCGGCCTCTGCCACTTCAGGCTTGCTCCATATTCCAATTATGACTACCATACCTCCCCTCTCCCCAGCCTGAGAGATCAAGAAAGCCTTAATCAGCTGCTGCTTTAACCCCCTCCTGTCTGGGTGGGGAACAGAGGCCTGAGGGCAACCAACATGCAGAAGCAGGGCCAAATCCAAAGCTGAACCCCAGAAGCTGTACGAACAAAGAAGAGAAAGGGAAATCTCTCTGTGCAGCCTCAGGAGCAGCAGATTAAATCACCACAATCAACTTGATAAATCCTGCATCTGAAGAATACCTGAATAGACAATGAATGATCCCAAAATTGAGGTGGTGGACTTTGGAAGCAACTGTAGACTTGGGGTTTGCCTTCTTCTTCTAATTTGTTTCTGGTTTTATGTTTACCTTAGTATAATATTTAGTGCTTATTATCATTGGTTGATTTGTTTATTGGTTTGGTTGCTCTCTTCCTTTTTAATATATATATATATTATTTTTTCTCCTTTTTCTCTTTTTGTGAGTGTGTATGTGTATGCTTCTTTGTGTGATTTTGTCTGTATAGGTTGGCTTTTACCATTTGTCCTAGGGTTCTCTCTGTTCATTTTCTTGTTTTTGTTTTTGTTTTTTGTCTCTTCCTCTTCTTCTGAGCCATGTGGTTGTCAGGCTCTTGGTGCTCTGGCTAGGAGTCGGGCCTGAGGCTTAAAGGTGAGAGGACTGAGTCCAGGCCATTGGACCACCAGAAACCTCTCAGCCCCATGTAATGTCAATTGGTGAGAGCATTCCCAGAGATCTGCATCTCAACACTAAGACCCAGCTCCACCAAACGGCCATCAAGCTCCTGTGCTGGACGCCCCATACCAAACAACTAACAACACAGGAACACAACCACACCCATTAGCAGAGAGGCTGCCTAAAGTCATACTAAGTTCACAGACACTCCAAAACACACCACCGTATATGCTCTGCACACCAGGAGGACAAGATACAGCCCCACCCACCAGAACACAGGCATCAGTCGCCTCCACCAGGAAACCTACACAAGTCACTGAAGAAACCTCACCCACGGGGGGCAGAAACCAAAAATAACAGGAACTACAAACTTGCAGTCTGCAAAAAGGAGACCCAAAACACGGTAAGTTAAACAAAATGAGAAAACAGGGAAATAAGCAGCAGATGAAGGAGCAAGGTAAAAACCCACCAGACCGAACAAATGAATAAGAAATAGGGAGTCTACCTGAAAAAGAATTCAGAGTAATGATAGTAAAGATGATGCAAAATCTCAGAAATAGAATGGAGAAAATACAAGAAACATTTAACAAGGACCTAGAGAATGAAAAAGCAAACAAACAAAGATGAACAACACAATAAATTAAATTTAAAATACTGTAGAATGAATCAACAGCAGAATAACTGAGGCAGAAGAACAGAGAAGTGTCCTGGAAGATAAAATAGTGGAAATAACTGTCACAGAGCAGAATAAAGAAAAAAGAATGAAAAGAATTGAGGACAGTCTTAGAGACCTCTGGGACACATTAAATGTACCAACATTCAAATTATGGGGGTCCCAGAAGAAGCAAAAAAGAAAGCATCTAAAAAAATGTTTGAAGAGATTATATTTGAAAACTTCCCTAACATGGGAGAGGAAATAGTCAATCAAGTCCAGGAAGTGCAGAGAATCCCATATAGGATAAACCCAAGGAGAAACACTCCAAGACGTATATTAATCAAGCTATCAAAAATTAAATTCAAAGAAAAAAATATTAAGAGCAGCAAAGGAAAAGCAACAAATAACACACAAGGGAAACTCCATAAGGTTAACAGCTGACCTTTCAGCAGAAACTCTGCAAACCAGAACGGAGTGGCAGGACATATTTAAAGTGATGAAAAGGAAAAACTTACAACCAAGATTACTCTACTCAGCAAGAATCTCATTCAGATTCGGTGGATAAATTAAAACCTTTAAAGACGAGTAAAAGTTAAGAGAATTCAGGACCACCAAACCAGAGTTATAACAAATGCTAAAGGAACTTCTCTAGGCAGAAAAAAAAAGCGAAGGAAGAGACCTACAATAACAAACCCAAAGCAATTAAGAAAATGGTAATAGGAATATACATATCGATAATTACCTTAAATTTAAGTGGATTAAATGCTCCAACCAAAAGACACAGACTGGCTGAATAAATACAAAACCAAGACCAGTATATATGCTGTCTACAAGAGACCCACTTCAGACCTAAGGACACATCCAGACTGAAAGTGAGGGCATGGAAAACTATAGTCCCTGCAAATGGAAATCAAAAGAAAGCTGGAATAGCAATTCTCATATCAGACAAAATAGACTTTAAAATAAAGACTATTACAGGAGACAAAGAAGTACACTACATAATGACAAGGGATCAACCTAAGAAGAAGATATAACAATAGAATATATATATATGTACCCAACATAGGAGCACCTCAATACATAAGGCAGATGCTAACAGCCATGAAAGAGGAAACTGGCAGTAACAATAATAGCAGGGGATTTTAACACCCCACTTTCTCCAATGGACAGATCATCCAAAATGAAAATAAATAAGAAAACACAAGCTTAAAAGAAACCTTAGACCAGATAGACTTAATTGATATTTATAGGACAGTCCATCCAAAGACAACAGAATACACTTTCTTCTCAAGTGCTCATGGAACATTCTCAAGGATAGATCATATCTTGGGTCACAAATCAAGTCTCGGTAAATTTAAGAAAATTGAAATCATATCAAGAATATTTTCTAACCACAATGCTATGAGACTAGATATCAATTACAGGAAAAAAAACTGTAAAAAATACAAACACAAGGAGGCTAGACAATATGCTACTAAATAACCAAGAGGTCACTGAAGAAATCAAAGAGAAGGTCAAAAACTACCTAGAAAAAAATGACAATGAAAACTCGATGACCCAAAACCTATGGAATGCAGCAAAAGCAGTTCTAACAGGGAAATTTATAGCAATACAACCCTACTGCAAGAAACAAGAAAAATCTCAAATAAACAACCTAACCTTACACCTAAAGCAATTAGAGTAAGAAAAAAAAAAAACAAAAAAGTTAGCAGAATGAAAAAAAACATAAAGGTCAAATCAGAAATCAATGAAAAAGAAATGAAAGGGGGCTTCCCTGGTGGCACAGTCGTTAAGAATCTGTCTGCCAATGCAGGGGATATGGGTTTGAGCCCTGGTCTGGGAAGATCCCACATGCTGCAGAGCAGCTAAACCCATGAGCAATAATTACTGAGCCTGCACTCTAGAGCCCGCCAGCCACAGCTACTGAAGCCTGTGTGCCTAGAGCCTCGGCTCCATAACAAGAGAAGCCAGCACAATGAGAAGCCGACACACCACAAGGAAGAGTAATCATGCTCGCCACAACTAGAGAAAGCCCGTGATCAGAAACAAAGACACAACACAGCCAAAAACTTAAAAAAAAAAAAGCTAATGAAGGAAACAGTAGCAAAGATCAAGAAAACTAAAAGCTAGTTCTTTCAGAAGATAAACAAAATGATAAACTATTAGCCAGACTCATCAAGAAAAAGAGGGAGAAGACTCAAATCAACAGAAATAGAAATGAAAAAGGAGAAGTAACAACTGACACTGCAGAAATACAAAGACTCATGAGAGACTACTAAAAGCAACTCTATGCCAATAAAATGGACATCCTGGAAGAAATGGACAATTTCTTAGAAGAGTACAAACTTCCAAGACTAAACCAAGAAGAAATAGAAAATATGAACAGACCAATCACAAGAACTGAAATTGAAACTGTGATTAAAAATCTTCCAACAAACAAAAATCGAGGACCAGATGGCTGCACGGGTGAATTCTACCAAACATATAGAGGGGAGCTAACACCTATCCTTCTCAAACACTTCCAAAATATAGCAAAGGGAGGACCCCTCCCAAACTTATTGTATGAAGCCACCATCCCTCTGATACCAGACCAGACAAAGATGTCACAAAAAAAGAAAACTACAGGCCAATATCACTGATGATCATAGATGTAAAAATCCTCAACAAAATACTAGCAAGCAGAATCCAACAGCACATTAAAAGGATCATACACCATGATCAAGGTGTTTATCACAGGAATGCAAGGATTCTTCAATATATACAAATCAATCAATGTGATACACCATATTAACAAATTGAAGGATAAAAGCCATATGATCATCTCAATAGATGCAGAAAAAGCTTTCAACAAAATTCAACACCCATTTACAATAAAAAAAATCTGCAGAAAGCAGGCATAGAGGGAACCTACCTCAACATAATAAAGACCATATATGACAAACCCACAGCCAACATCATTCTCAATGGTGAAAAACTGAAAACATTTCCTCTAAGATCAGGAACAAAACAAGGTTACCCACTCACACTGCTAGTATTCAACATAGTTTTGGAAGTTTTAACCACAGCAGAGAAGAAAAAGATATAAAAGGAATCCAAATTCGAAAAGAAGTAAAGCTGTCACTGTTTGCAGATGACATCATACTATACATAGAGAAACCGAAAGATGCTACCAGAAAACTAGCAGAGCTAATCAATAAATTTGGTAAAGCAGCAGGATACGAAATTAATGCACAGAAATCACTTGCATTCCAATAAACTAATGATGGAAAATCTGAAGGAGAAATTCAGGGAACAATCCCATTTACCATTGCAACAAAAAGAATAAAATACCTAGGAATAAACCTTCCTAAGGAGACAAAAGACCTGTATGCAGAAAATTATAAGACACAGATGAAAGAAATGAAAGATGGTACAGATAGATGGAGAGATATACCATGTTCTTGGATTGGAAGAATCAACATTGTGAAAATGACTATACTACTCAAAGCAATCTACAGATTCAATGCAATCACTGTCTAGCTATCAATGGCAGTTTTCACAGAACTAGAAAAAAAAATTCACAATTTGTATGGAAACACAAAAGACCCTGAATAGCCAAAGCAATATTGAGAAAGAAAAACGGAACTGGAGGAATCAGGCCCCCTGACTTCAGACTATACTACAAAGTCACAGTAATCAAGACAGTATGGTACTGGCACAAAAACAGAAACATAGATCAATGGAACAGGATAGAAAGCCCAGAAATAAATCCATGCACATGTGGTCACCTTATCTTTGATAAAGGAGGCAAGAATATACAATGGAGAGAGACAGCCTCTTCAGTAAGTGGTGCTGGGAAAACTGGGCAGCTACATATAAAAGAATGAAATTTGAACACTCCCTAACACCATACACAAAAATAAACTCCAAATGGATTAAAGACCTAAATGTAAGGCCAGACACTATCAAACTCTTAGAGGAACACATAGGCAGAACACTCTATAACATAAATCACAGCAAGATCCTTTTTGACCCACCTCCTAGAGTAATGGAAATAAAAACAAAAATAAACAAATGGGACCAAGTGAAACTTAAAAGCTTTTGCACAGCAAAGGAGACCATAAACAAGATGAAAAGACAACCATCAGATTGGGAGAAAATATTTGCAAATGAAGCAACTGACAAAGGATTAATCTCTAAAATATACAAGGAGCTCAGGCAGCTCAACATCAGAAAAACAAACAACCCAGTCCAAAAATGGGCAGAAGACCTAAACAGACATTTCTCCAAAGAAGATATAGATTGCCAACAAACACATGAAAGATGCTTAGCATCACTAATCATTACAGAAATGTGAATCAAAACCATAATGAGGTATCACCTCACACCAATCAGAATGGCCATCATCAAAAAAATCTACAAACAATAAATTCTGGAGAGGCTGTGGAGAAAAGGGAACCCTCTTGCACTGTTGGTGGCAATGTAAATTGATACAGCCACTATGGAGAACAGTATGGAGGTTCCTTGAAATCTAAAAATAGAACTACCATATGACCCAGCAATCCCACTACTGGGCATATACCCTGAGAAAACCATAATTCAAAAAGAGACATGTACCACAATGTTCACTGCAGCTCTATTTACAATAGCCAGGACATGGAAGCAACCTAAGTTTCCATCGTCAGATAAATGGATAAAGAAGGTGAGGCACATATATACAATGGAATATTATTCAGCCATAAAAATAAACAGAATTGAGTTATTTGTAGTGAGGTGGATGGACCTAGAGTGTGTCATACAGAGTGAAGTAAGTCAGAAAGAGGAAAACAAATACCGTATGCTAACATATATATATGGAATCTAAAAAAAAAAAAAAAGGTTCTGATAAACATAAGGGTAGGACAGGAATAAAGATACAGAGGTAGAGAATTGACTTGAGGACACGGGGAGGGGGAAGGGTAACCTGGGATGAGGTGAAAGACTAGCATTGACATATGTACACTACCAAATGTAAAATAGATGGCTGGTTGGAATCAGCCGCATAGCACAGGGAGATCAGCTGGTTGCTTTGTGACCACCTAGATGGGTGGGATAGGGAAAGTGGGAGGGAGGCACAAGAGGGAGGGGATAGGAGATATATGTATACATATAACTGGTTCACTTTGTTATACAGCAGAAACTAACACAACACTATAAAGCCATTATGCTCCAATAAAGATGTTAAAAAAAAATAAAATAAAATGCAAAGGTACCTCAAGAGAGTCCTGGATCTCCACCTATAAATACACCTGTGTGCACATACACCCACCCATATAAAACCTACACACATCTAGATTTTTTTGCTCTTGGTCTGGAAAATCTAAAACCAAATTCTAGAATGCAAGACACATTTGAGCTTTTCCTTCCAGCCTTTTTTTGGACTGCCAGTTCAGTGATAAATTAGAAACATAATGTGAATAAAGTGAAAACATTAGCTATTTTCCTCTGCCTAGTAGTATGTCTATAAGTGACCTAAGGTAGAGAAAATGAATTGACTTTTGGAATCAAGAGTATAGATTAATAACTTTCTGTTCTATACCATGTACTATTAATTATAAAACCTTAAGAAAATTTAAAAATATCATAATAAAGCAGAAATAGGTGACTTTATGTTTCTTTGATTCTTCCCCTTGAACAACACACTGTAAGCTAGAATATTTTGTGTTCCAAGGCTACAGAGATGAGCTGCACTAGATTCTTTTCTCTGTTTCTACATTCTTTTCCTTGCTGTTTCTGTCTTTGATTTCTGTAGGCTAGAGGCTAATCATAAGGTCACCCTGGTCCCTGACCTTACTCTTGAGACGATGAAGCCAGTTGTTAATTTTTTACATTTCTCTAGTTTGCTGTCATTTAATCCAAGTCTTACATCAGCACTTCCAACTATAAAAGGCAATGTAAGCTGTGACAAAGTGAGAGAGTGGCGTGGACATATATACACTACCAAAAGTAAAATAGATAGCTAGTGGGAAGCAGCCACGTAGCACAGGGAGATCAGCTCGGTGCTTTGTGACCACCTAGAGGGTGGGATAGGGAGGGGGGAGGGAGGGAGACGCAAGAGGGAAGAAATATGGGAACATATGTATATGTATAACTGATTCACTTTGTTATAAAGCAGAAACTAACACACCATTGTAAAACAATTATACTCCAATAAAGATGTAAAAAAAAAAAGAAAAAAAAAAAAGGCAGTGTAAGAACCAGTCAGCAGTCTAAGTTGGCTGAGTTAACTGCTTCTCAAACACCTACCTTGGGTTGAATTAATAACTCTTAGTCACATCCTTATGTTGTTGTTGTTGTTGTTGTTTGCGGTACGTGGGCCTCTCACTGTTGTGGCCTCTCCCATTGCAGAGCACAGGCTCCGGACGTGCAGGCTCAGCAGCCATGGCTCACAGGCCCAGCCACTCCGCAGCATGTGGGATCTTCCCGGACCGGGGCACGAACCCGTGTGCCCTGCATCAGCAGGCGGACTCTCAACCACTGCGCCACCAGGGAAGCCCACATCCTTATGTTTTTAACTTCACCTTCACATTCTGATTCTAGTAATAGAAGCAATAGCTCAAGTCTTAATTAATATTAGTACCTGTGCTTAAAATTCTAAATACATTCATAAAACATTCATTCAATAGTTTCTCTATCAGTAAGTATCTACTTAGTGCCTTTGATACACAAATTTTCAGTAAAATGAGGAGCAAGAACATTGATAGAACAAAGTTTACTTCTAAATAAATAAAACAAGACCATAATGGAGGAAGAGTCATAAATTTGGATCAAGCCAAGTTTATTAATATGGCTTCACTAAGCAGAGATTCTGCATTTAATGTTGTAGCTCCAGGAGTTGGCAAAGGCTCTAACAGTTTGGTTGTTTAGCTGAAACATGGACCAAAAAGTGGCCCATAGTTGGAAACGCCAGGCCTGTTTTGGTTTAATGTAGTGTAAGGGGTTCAAAGGAATAGGGAGATTGAAATGCTGGAGAGGATTTGTCATTTAAGACCTAATCAACCTAACTGGGAGTTTCCAGAAGACATACTTCTCACCATTGTGAGAAATAAATTTGTGAAGGAGCCCTGCCATTCTTGAAGAGCTCTGTGATCCCTCCTCTCTATACACCAGACCTTAGAGCAGGAACAGTAGTTACTGTATTGAGAAACCTAAATGCAATAGGTGTAATTGGATCTTAGGGTAGCAGGAGCCACCTGGAGGGACTCAACCACCATAGGCAAGGTGAGCTTGGTTTACCATAATGGGCAACAGAGTCAATGCAGCAATCAGAATATTCTGACACCTGAAAACCCATAGCATTGGCTAGTTTATCTTGGTGTTTCTAGAAGTGAAATAAATAGGAAGCCTACTAAATTCTTACTTGATCTATGTAAGCAGAAATTCTAGGTCAAGTAAACAAAAGTCAAGTCTAAATCATGAAAACAGAATCATGGCCCCTCCATCTATTTCCAGACTCAGCCAGTGTACAGACCCAGAATCACTTGAATGATGTAGAGGCCTGGTTTCCTTGAGGATGAAACCTTGTACACTGCCCAAAATTTATACTGTTATCTGTTGTCCTATCATTTCCCAAAGGGACATTCAGCTTTTTTGCTAGTGTAACTATGCATTAGGGAAAAGGACATAATCAGAATTTGGGGGGATTACTGGACACTGTTACTCTGAACTGACATTAATTCCAGGAGACCCAAAATGACATTGTGGTTCACCAGCCAAAGTAGGGGTTTATTAAGATCACATGATCAACAGAATTGTAGCTCAGGTTTTCTCAGTGGGCTAACTGGGTCCACAAACCCACCGTGAGGTTATATATCCAGTTCTGGAATGTATAGTTGGAATAGACATATTCAGCAACTACAGCATTTGTTCTATGACTTATAGAATGAGGGCTATTATGGTAATAAAGGCCAAATGCCTGGAAAAATTGTAAAGCAAAAGCGATACCACATTCCTGGAGTGATTGTAGAAATTATTGCCACCATGAAGGACTTGGAAGATGCAGGAGTAGTGATTCCAACCACATTCCAATTCAACTCTCCTATTGGTCTGTGCAGAAGATAGACAGGTCTTGGAGAATGGTGGTAGATTATCATAAGTTTAACCAGTTGGTGGGTCTAATTGCACTGCTGTACCAGATGTGATATCACTGCTTGAGCAATTTAATTCATCCCCTGTTACCTGATATGCAGATATTGGTCTGGCAAATTCCTTTTTCTCCATCTCTGTCAATAAAGACTACCAAGAGCAGTTTGCCTGCAGCTAGAAAGGCCAACAATGTACCTTCACTGCCCTACCTCATGGGTATATTGATATCTAGGTCTATGTCATAATTTAGTTCACAGGAATCCTAGTCACTTTTTATACAAGGTATCATACTAGTTCATTACATTGATAGCATTATACTGATTAGATTTAGCGAGCAAAAAGTAACAACTCCTCTAGACTTATTGGTAAGACATTTGTGTGTCAGAGGGCGGGAAATAAATTCTGAATAAAATTCAAAGACTTTCTACCTCAGTGGCACATCAAGATATCCCTTCTAAGGTGAAGAATAAGTTTTTTCATCTGGCCCTTCTGACAACCAAAAAATATGCACAGCAGCACAGCATCTAGTGGACCTCTTTGGATTTAGAAGACAACATATTTCTCATCTGGGGTGTTACCTTAGTCCGTTTACCAAATGACCTGTTAAGCTGCCAGTTCTAAGCAGTTTACAGTATAAGAGAAGGCTCTAGAACAGGTCCAAGGTGCTGTGCAAGCTTCTCTCCCTCTTGGTTCATATGATCCAGCAGATCCAATGGTGCTTGTAATGGTAGAGTCAGACAGAGATGCTGTTTAGGGCCTTTGGCAGGCCTGTGGAGGTGAACTGAAGTGCAGGTGCTTAGGATTGTGGATTAGTCCTGCCTTTTTCTGCACATAACTACTCCCCTTTTGAGAAGTACCTCTGGGCCTGCTACTGTGCCTTCATAGAGACTGAATGCTTAACCCTGGGTCACCAAGTTACCACGTGATCTGAGTTGTCCATCATGAACTGGGCGTTATCTAACCCATCAAGCAATAAAGTTGGGCATGCCCATCAGCACTTCAATATCAAATTGAAGAGGCACATGATCAGGACTGAGCAGGCCCTGAAGGCACAGGTAAGCTACATGAAAAGGTAGTTTGAATGCCCATGGTTCCCATGCCTGCAACTGTTTTCTCTCTTCCAGTATGTACCTATGGTCTCTTGGGGGAGCTTCCTATGATCACCTTACAGAGGAAGAGAAGACTCAGGACTCTTTTGCCATTAGTTCTGCACTGTATGGAGGAACCACCCAAAAATGGACAGCTGCAGCACTATAGCCCCTTTCTGGGATATCTCTGGAGGACAATGGAGAAGAAAATTCCTCCTAGTGGGCAGAATTTCAAGCAGTGCACCTGACTGTTCACTTTGCTTAGAAGAAGAATTAGCCAAACATGTGATTATTAAATGATTCATGGGCTGTGGGATAGTTTGACTGGATGGTCAGGAACTTGGAAGCAACATGTTTAGAAAATTAATGACAAGGAAATTTGGGAAAGATTTATGTGGGTAGGCCTCTGAAGGGACAAAAAAATGTAAAGATATTTGTGTCCTATTTGAATGATCACTAAAGAGTGTCCTATTTGAATGATCACTAAAGAAGGATTTTAATATTTAAGTGGATTGGATTAGATGACCCATTCTATGGATACCTGTCAGCCTCTTTACCCAGTCACTCCTACCATCACCCAATAGGCTCATGAACAAAGTGACCATGGTAGTAAGACATGGAGTTATGCATGAGCTCAGCACACAGACTTCCATTCATCAAGGCTGACTTGGCTACGTCCATTGCTGAGTGTCCAATCTCTCAGTTGCAGAGGCCAATAAGGAGTCCTCAGTTTGATACTATTCCCTGGAGTTATCAACCCAGGTGGCAGGTTGGTTACAATGGACATCTTCCATCATGGAAGGGTCAGCATTTTGCATTTACTCTGGATAAGGATTTGCTTTCTCTACAAACAATGCTTCCACCAGGAGTTATAACAGTGATTCCATTGAACAGGAAGCTAAGATTGCCACCTAGCCAATTTGGACTCCTAATGCCTCTGAATTAACAGGAGAAGAAAATAGTTACTGTGTTGGATCAGATGATTGATCCTGACTACCAAGGGCAAATTGGACTACTACTCTGCAAGTGGACTAGTGTATCTGGAATACAGAAAGATTAGAGTGTCTTATTATTATCATGATCTTTAATTAAAGTCAACGTAAAACTACAACAATCCAATCAAGGCAGGAGTACTAATAGCCAAGACCCTCAGGAATTAATATTTGAGTCACATAATCAGGTAAAAACTATGGTCAGCCAAAGTGCTTGCTGAAGGAAAAGGAATACGTCATGGGTATTGGAGCAGATGGTTATAAATACCAACTTTAATCACATGACCAATTACAGACAGGAGGACTGTAATTGTCATAAGTATTTCTTCTGAATTTTGTGTGGGTGTGTTTGTGTATGGGTGTGTATGTATATGTAATACCAATACCCTTTTTTCTCTCTTATTCCCTCATCACATAAGATATATTGACTTTACATCATAGTATTTAAGTTACAGGATATCAAAGGGAAGAGTAAATATCACTCAAGGACTTTACCTCTTCTTCTGAGGAAAGGTTTAGTGCATTTTCAGTTGCATGCGGATAGCTGTATCATGTTAGGTAGAATTAGGACCTTGTTATTATCTTCATTTGGAGATTAAGTATGGTTTAAGCAGATGCATAAGGCTGGCAAGTTGACAAGAGGTATTCTTGTGATTGTTAATTTTATGTGTTACCTGGGCCATGGAGTGCCCAGATGTTTGGTAAAACATTATCCTGGGTGTTCTGTGAGTGTTTTTGGAGGAGATTAATATCTGAATTTGTAGACTGAGTAAAGAAGATTGTCTTCTGTAATATGGTGGCTCTCATCGAATAAGTTGAAGGCCTGAACGGAACATAAAGTCTGACCTTCCTGAGAGGAAGAAAGAACTCCTCCTCCCTGACAGCTTGAACTGAGACATATTTTTTTTCCTGTCTTCAGACTGAGACTAAAACATTGGCTCTCCTTGGGTCTAAAACCTGCTGGCTTATACTGGAACTAAACCACCAGCTTGTCAGCTGCAGATTTGGGGACTTGACTTCTTTATCCACCATCTTCCATGAACATGAGAGAAGATACTGAGCAAAACAACATGATGCCTGTCCTCCTGGTACTTATAGTCTGATGACTTCATAGCTGTCCAGTCCTGCACATAACATAAACTATCTCTGATACTACTGATAGTTTTAACCTCTCCTTATATCCTGATTTTAGAGCCTGTTTTTCATTTTGCATTTAAACTTTCTTTTTCTTTCTCCTTTTCCATTCTGTCTTCCTTTTTATCTGCTTCAGTATGTACTTGTTGAGACTTTATGATGAGAAATACATAGTGCTAAGTACCCTGCTGATTACAAGATGAAGGTGACTCTGCCTCACACTCAATAAGTTCAAAGCCTGCTGAAGGATCTGCTAAATGATAATGTTAGTATATGAAGAAAGAAGTAATTCTAGTAAAGGAGGATGCTTGAGGGACAGCTTCAGGGAGAGAAATTTTTGAGACCATCTTTTAAGAAGAAGCAAGGCAAACAGATATAACACCCTACTGGACTGATGGTTCACACTGAGCAAAGATTCCAGAATACCCCCCAAAATTAATGAAGATGAAATTGTGTGGTTCCATGTGGTTAGGCTAGGGGTACTATTTTGAAGAAAAGACAAAATGCTAGTCCAGGAAGAGCCTAGAATGGTGTGCCGAGAAAATGTAGAGACGATATTTCTTATACCTTCAAGATACAACATAAATAAATGTAGATATGTAACTATTGGAGCTATAAATTATTTATAGAAATAATATTGCAAAATGGAACCTATAAACCAGTTTTCAAGTCTTGTTTCATTCTCTGATGGATTTGGGTTTTTATTGAACTATAAAAAACAAAACATTGTCATACTGTGTTTATTATGGAAAATCTTTCTGTCCTGTGGCCACTATTCCACAGTCTTCATCAAGGTGAAAGATATGCAAGTAAAGCATGGTCAAGTGCATTCACAAACTAGATAAAACCAAGTAACCACTGTCAGTATCATGTGGAGTAGAAGAAATAGACAGCTGATTCCTGAGAAATTCCTGAACCACTCAATTATAATATTTAATAAATGGTGTTGCTTAAGGTTCTAATTTTGGATAGTTTGTAATGCAGCAGCAGTAGATAACTAGAATGAGTACATTCTTGGAGTATACACTTTAAACATTCATCATTTTGACCCCCAAATCTTTTGCACTTGCCAAATGGATTCTGAAAATTGTAGACCTCATAATGAGGTCTACTTGCACATACAATTGGAAAGAAGTCCCTTCATTTTAGGAAAGAAGTAACATAGTTATTACTTAGAAAACCCATTACAAGTGCAATTACTTGCAGGCTAGTTTCTGCCCCTATGGCTAATTGTAGGCAGAAGATTTGAATGAAAAATTGAATGCCTACTAGAAACTGCTTATAAATGCATTTCTGTATTACTCTGTACAGTTTTCTGGTGACCTGTGACTATTTATATCATAAGACATTACTCAGAGTGGAAGTCGTGCCCCTGGGACTCTAAGCTAAAATTGTGTCACTAAGTCATTTCTGCCTAAAATTCTTTACATTTTCATATTTTACTTTTTATCATTAGCTTTGACATGCTATTAACTTGCCCTTTTAACCTCTTCTATGTGTCCAGTTGTGACAACTCCATTATATTGCATAATGAAAGAACACTGGCCTATTCATAGCATTCTAGAGGAAAAAAAAGTATTGTGAGCTACATCCTTTTTAATGTACACTGTATGTTTATTACATATAAACTGAAAATTAATATAGCCCCAAAAATATAATAATTCAAACTGCCATAACCTGGAAACAAGAAAAAATAAATGTATGTCTCTATAACTTTATCATAATATGTGTGTTATATACCTGTGTAATGTATTACAAAAATTGTTCATGTCTACATATTGTCTGTAAACTTCTCTATTTACATAAAAATATATTATGGTCAGTAATGCATGCATAACAAAAATGTTTGCTCTCATTTTTAAACTTTACATGTTATTTTATTCTTTAACTTACTTAACCTATTATTGTTATACATTTATATCATTTTCAATTTTTCACTAAAATAAACAATGTATTGAAGAAAATCATATGTATCTCTGTGCATTTGTCCAGTTATTTTTTAAGGATATGTTTCTAGAAGTGGTAATCATAGATCAAATTTATAGATGTGTTTGTTGAGTAGGAGATGCCTCTTGCCACATGAATAGTGAGGATAGTTCTTTAAATGGTCAATATGATAATAAAAGAAAAATATCATTCTTGAATTTAAGAGACAAAACACTCAGTACCCTATAAAAATGTAATTTCCTCCTTATATATTCTGGTTCATCATGATAATTGTCTAACCTGAAAATGAAGAAATGTCAGCAGCACAGTCGGCAGTACTGAGAGGTCATGGAGTAAAAGAAAGTTGGGACTGGCACCACTCGTCTTTAGGTTTCTGGGGACAATTATTAGGATTTCACTCTGAGTAGATTTTGTTACCATTTGTTGAAATCACACAAACAAATGGTAATTTGCTGATACTTGGGTATGGAAGAATGCTGAGCTAGGCAAACGTGGAGGCAGTTCCTGTGTGTGGAACTGCACCAGATATAATCTCATCACTCAACCTTACATTTTCCTCACTAAATCATATGCACCTAGTGATGTAATCAAAACAGAACAAACCTCTACCATACTTAGTCTCGACATGAGTTAAGCTTGATATCTACATAGAATAATTCTGAAGAGTTTGAGCACACACACCCACTCCCAACACACACACACACACACACACATAAACAGACATACTATCTGACACTAAAACTCTGCTAAAATTCATCTCAGTTTAGCTGCTCTTTACAGTGAGAAAATGTAAGATACTAGTTTAAAAATTTTCCGACAACATTAGTGTCTAAGAATTAAAAATGTAAACATTTATAAAAAATATTGAAGACTAAAATATGTAAGATACATATGAAGAATTATATCCTTATCATTTGAGAAGTATTAGATACATATTTTGAAAAGAAAAAGAAAAAGAAAATAGTCCCTTCAACAAGTGGTGGTAGGACAACTGAATATCCACATACCAAAGAATGAATTTGGATATTTATTTTACTCCTGCAAAAAGGACATTATCAAGAAAGAGAAATAACCTACAGAATGGGAGGGAATATTGCACATCATATATCTGATAAAGATACTATATTATCCATGGTTCTCCAGAGAAACAGAACCAATGGGGGATAGCTGTAGCTATATAGATATAGACAGAAGAAAGACAGAGACAGAGAAGAGAGATTATAAGAATTGGCTCACACTCTTATGGATGTGGAAAAGTTCCACAGTCTGCTGTCTGCAAGCTGGAGAACCAAGGAAGATCATTGTATAATTTGATCTGAATCAGAAGTTCTGAGAACCATGGGAGCTGATGGTATAAGTCCTGGAGTCCAAGGGCCCACAAACCAGGAGATTTGATGTCTGAGGGCAGTAAAAGATGGACATCCCATCTCAAGAAAAGAGAATTTGCCCTTCCTTTGACTTTTTGTTCCATGCAGACTTCCAAAGGTTTAGATGTGGCCCACCCACTTTGGTAAGAGATCACTTTACTCAGTCTACTGAATCAAACGTAGCTTCTTACAGAAATCACAGACACACCCAGAAACAATGTTTTACCAGCTATATAAGGATCCCATAGCCCGTCAAGTTGACACATAAAACTAACCTTCAAAGGTTTAGCATGCAGAATATATTTTTAAAAACTTCTAAAACTAAAAAAAAATAAAAAAAAAACAATTTAAAAATGGACAATGGACTTTAATAGATATTCCTCCAAAGAAAATATACAAATGTCCAAAAAGCACATGAAAAGATGCAGGATGTCATTAGTTATTAGGAAAATGTAAGTCAAAATCTTGAGCTACCACTTCACATAAACTAGGATGGCTATAATAATATTTTTTAAAAAATGGAAATTAACAAGTGTTGAAAAGGATATGGAGAAATTGGAACCTTCATATCATATACTGCTAGTAGGAATGTAAAATGGTGCATCTCTGTGGAAAACAGTTCAGTGATTCCTCAAAAAGTTGAACATAAAATCATCATATGACCTAATAATTACACTCCTATGTGTACACTCAAAAGAATTGAGATAAGATACTCAAATAAATACCCGCATATGTGTGTTTATAATAGCACTATTCATAGTAGCCAAAAGGTGGAAAAAAATCCGATGTCCAAAACTGGACAAAAGGATAAACAAATTGTAGTATACACATACATACATACATGAAGTGGAATATTATTCAGCTACAAAAATGAATATCATACTAGTATATTCTATAATGTGGATGAACCTTAAAAACATTATGCATAATGAAAGGAGCCAGATACAAAAAGCTACATATTATAGAATTCCATTTATATGAAATATACATAATAGGTAAATTCATAGGGACAAAAAGTGGATTGGTGGTTTCTGGGAGTTGGTGGAAGGAGAGAATAGCAAATGACTGCTTAATTTCAATAGGTACAGGGTTTTATTTTGTGGTGATGAAAATATTTTGGAGCTGTATAGATGGGGTGGCTGTACAACATTGAGAATATACTCAATGTCATTTAATTCCTCACTTTAAAAATTTGCCAGTTACTGTGCTTAGACTTACCCAAATGAATTGAAAACTTAGCCTACACAAAAACCTGCACACAAATGTTATAACAGCTTCATTCATAACTGCCAAAACTTATTAGCAACCAAAACATCCTTCAATAGGTCATGGATAAACAAACTGGTACATCCGTACAATGGAATATTATCCAGTGATAAAAAGGAATTATCAAGCTATGAAAAGACAAGGAAGAACCTTAAATGCATATTGCTAAGTTAAGGAAACCAATCTGAAAAAGTTACATACTGTGTTATTCCAGCTATATGACATTCTGGAAAAGGCAAAACTATGGAGATAGTAAAATTATCTGTGATTGTCAGGGGTTGGAGAGTGGGAAAAGGGATGAGTAGGTAGAACACAGAGGATTTTTAGTGTGGCCAAACTATTCTGTATGATACTATAATGATGGGTACATGTCATACATTTTTAAAACCTATAGAATGTACAATACTAAGAGTGAACCCTAACGTAAACTATGGATTTTGTTAATAATGACTTATCAATATTGGCTCATCAACTGTAACAAATGTACCACATTAATGCAATATGTCATAATAGGGGGAATTACCAGGAAGGGTTGGCAAATAGGAACTCTGTATTTTCACTAAAGTTTTCTAAATCTAAAACAGCTCTAAAAAATAAAGTCTATTAATTTTTTTAAATGCCAATGCTTTTGTTAATGAACTCCATTTCATTAGAAACATTACCTCTGGATTTTTATGCTGTGTAAATATCATCTCAATCAAAAATAACAAAAAAATGAGATAAAATTATGCAAATAGTCTACTATTGAAGAGTCAAACATATCATTGGCTTTCTAACATGTTCTTATGCAGACCAAAAGGAATTACAGAAAAGCCCTACACTTCGTGAACATATGTAAGTTGATATTTAAAAATTGTCATAATAAAATTAAATCGCTTAAAAATACTGTTTAGCATATTTAAATATATAAAATTATTTGTATATTTTAAAGTGTTACATAATACTTCTAAATATACCTAATGGATCTAAAAATGCAGCATCATTTTATTTAAAACATATGGACATTAACTTCATTAATATTCATAAATTTAATATTTTCCTATTCTTGTATGGACATGTAGTTTCACTCTAAATTTTTCACAGAATATTTATTTTATTTTCTTATATTTTTAGCTGTAAAATACTTTATCCATCACTTGATAATTTTATTACATGAAATATGAAAAAAATTGTTTTATTTGTTTTCTTGTGAACATGAGTCTCAAGTGTAAAAAATAAAATTTCTTCTAGAGTTCATTATGATTATTATTAGTATATACTTCATCAAAAACATAAAAAAATGAAAAAGTGTTAGCACTTATTAAGCATAAAAATTAATTGGACTATATATTTAATGAGAAAAATGATACTTTTTTCTATTATTCTTTGTATCCATAGATTGAAATAACTTTTCTAAACAGTGTCATGTTTCTGCATAAATTCTACTCCTATTAATCACTAACTGCTATCAGCTGAGTCATAGTATTCATATAAATAAATATATGAAAGTGACATTAGTTTTCTTCTATCAAGTTCACTCTTTGAAATCTTTCTGAAGTATGTGCTAAAAATAAATTGTGACATATTATTAAAAATTATCTTCATTGATTCATTAGCTATAACTCAGATCTTCTCTCAAATTGATGAAAGCAAGGATTGTAAACCACCTCACTTGAAAAATGTATTTATCACCAAGGATTTGGCACCATTTTATTTCTCAGGTTCTAAGAATGATGGCATTTTTAAATTAATACTAAACAAATGGCCATTAATCTTTCATATAGAGGCACCAGGTTTTATCCAATATTTTGGAAAGGATTGAAAAATTAAAGTAATGTTAACATTGTTAAAATTTTCAATATAAATGTTTTAAACTTGTCACACGCTTTAAATATATAAATATAAATAAACATCTTTTCTGCAAAATAAGAAATGCCCTGTGGGAATCAAAATATGCATAGATCACAAAACATATGTAGCAAACTTTGACAAAAATCCTCAAAAGCAATGGAAATGTGGTAAGAGCCTGGTAATCCCAAACACTGTATCTCAAAGTTGCTATTTTCTGAGTTCTGTTACTGCTCATCAGCATTACTTCCATAACTAAAATTTCATGCTTGATTTTTCAAATTAAATTCAACTATTGACACATACATGTGAAAGATGAGAAAATTGTTCCATTTAAACTTCTTCCCATATCTCCAGTGTCTTTATGTTTGCTTGACATAAGTCTTTTGGGAAAACATTAAAAAAATAGAAATATATCAAATATAGTTTTAGATATGTCTGTATTTCTAGCACAGATTTACTAACATACTTTTGGAAACCATTAATTGTTCATTCTGCCATTCTACTTTCTATGGCATTGTAATTCATTCCCAGATTGCTAGAGAAATGGTCTGTTAACTGCCATTTCTATTGCATGACTGCAAAACATAACTGAGAGATAATAAATAGCCACATACCAAGTAATAAATGGTTTGCTTTCAAAACAAGATTCTGATTATTTGTATTTAAAAAAGTGAAATGCAATATTAAAGCATAAAAATGCTGACATCTATTGAGAGATGTGGTAGTATCATGTGGCTTGGTGAAATTGAATGCAGGTTGTTTTCTTATTTTCAATTAAAAAGGCATCATTCCTGGAAACAATTATTTAGTTGTATTGCACACTATAATTTTTCAATTCTTATTCATAATTTTCATTGGAAACAAAAATTAAAAAATCAATCTTAAAATGATTTATACTATTTGTTTCTATCATCCAACACTCTAGGAAATATATTACTTTGCAACTAATTAAAGACACAAAATATAGTATTTGTCACTTATTAGTAATTACTTTAGTTGATGAACATGTCTTGAAATTTACAGTAATTCAAAATTGCTGTCAGAGTAGAACAGAAAAATTAATTTTAGTTACTAATGCAAACCTCAACTGAACCTCAGACCAAGAGCTGTGGGACATATAAATATGATAAATATATTCACAGTCTATTCCAAAGGCATCAAATAAAACCAATCATAGTTATGATCCTTGGAAGTGCTTCGTTCTTTCAGTAAAAGTCAGAATTGTTGAATTTGAAAATATTTGGTACTAAGATTGAGAAATAGCCTTTGGCCAGACCTAGCTTTACAAAATAAATAGAGTTAAAGTAGTTGTCTTGATGTCATTCCCAACATTTGAGAAAAGGAATTTTGAGGGCAAAATGTGCTCTGGAGTTCAGGTTTCTTCCATTTCAGTAAAGCGCTCCTTTATCTGTTATGTGCTGCCCCTTCTCCATCTCTTTACCAACTGAATGGCCTTCTATAAGTCAGTATATTTTGAATCTATGTTTCTTCCTTTGAAAAAATGTGTGGTGAGACTAATTGTTTTCAAATGTTAAATGCCGTTCCAGATCTGAATGACATGAATCTATAAGAATTTCTCTTTCAGTGTAAGCTTTTGAATGCTTCTTTGTTGATCCAGGGAAAACTACCTGATTGTTCAAAATAACTGTACTATTTACTTGCTGAGAGTAATTAAATTATTTCTCAGACTTCTCTCTAATAAGCTAAAAACTAAAAACAAACCAAGAACAAACAGAAAACAAACTAAAACAAAATCAAAACCAAAAGATCTCCTAAAACATTTTTTCCTAGACCTATTTTCTCTCCCTTAAGTGTGTCCGTTGTCTCTTTTCCCCAAGAGTAGTGACTGAAACTGGACCCTATGCTCTAACAAAGGCTGAAGGAACAACACCAACTAAAGGAGAAAAAACTCTCAGATAAAAATATTCTTTTGTGGTTAAGCTCCCACCTAACCCAGCCAACCTCTATATGATAAATGAAATTGAAGACAGAGAGGTGCCTAAGTAGAACTGTGAACCATTGGCAATGATCTTGATCACCTTCCCAACCACCTTCTCAGTTGTTCTTCAATGATATACCCTCTTACCCCACTCTTGCGAGACATTCCTCAGAAGGGTCAGAGTTCCTGAAGAACTGACAAATCCCACCAATTTTTTTCTTTTCCCTTATGGTTTATCACAGGATATTGAATATAGTTCCCTGTGCTGCACAATAGGACTTTGTTTTTTATCTATTCTAACATAATAGTTTGCATCTGCTAACCCCAACCTCCCAATCCATCCCTCCCCCACCCTCCTCCCCTCTTTTCCCCTCTTTATGCCCCTTCCTAAGCTACACCATTTACTTATCACTTGAGGAAGAATCAGGAAAATGATTTCATACCTAGGAGTTACAAAAATTGTCTTTCTTTTAAGAGGGAGAAAATAGAAAAATTAGAAAAATCTGAAAATTCTCAGGAAGGGATATAGATAAAGTTCGCAGAGTTAACGGAGGTATGTTAAGACGATGTCAGGATGCTTGGTGCTTTGCAAATATACAGTTGCAAAGAAGCATAGTACATCTTAAATCCAATGGATTTCTTTGATATAAGTGACTCTTGCCCTCCTTTAATTGTTTTTTTCATTGTTGATAGTAACTACCTTGCATTACAAATGACTATTGCTTTCCTTAATAAAATATAATTTTAAAAGTATAATTATAATTTGAAATTTAAATTCAAAGTATTCATAATAAAAGTAGTAAAAGTATAATTTTCCAAACATTAATAACATACTTCCCAATATAAAGTGAACATATGTCAAAGATTTAACTCTTCAATGAAGGAAACAGCAAAATGATAAAGAGACAGAACTAAAGAGTGAAAAATGGTGAAATAAGATTACTAAATTAGATATAAAATGGATTAACGTCTTATAGGGCAAGAAAACCATAATCTATTGGGTGTATTTCCTACCGACAAAAAATAATTTGCATCTGCATTTAACATGTCACTTCACAGAATTTGTGGTCCCTAATAAAATGGAACTAGCACACCAAACAAAAAAAATATCCGTCCTAGAAAATTACACTGTCTTTTCATGGGTCTATTGGACAATGCTCCAGGATGAGGCAGAAAAACATGAAAGCTCCCTTTGGCCTTATTTTCAAGTTTTGAATAATTTTTCTTAACACCTTCATTAGTTATAATTTCCTCCTTATAATAAAGGAAACCAAAGAAGAAGAAAGCAAAAACAAGAAAAGAGTGCTTACTACATTGTCAGTTTGCATTGTTTTCTTCTAAAGATGTATCACTTGTCTCAGCTGATTTTTAGTTATACACTCAAATTTTCTGCAATACACAGCTGAAATAATGTTCTATAAATATCTTATTCAAGTTATGGTTTTTTGTCTTATTTTATGAATTTACCAGCCATTGTTCTCACAAATGAGAATACTTGGTAATTGGAAATGTCAGAAGACCATAAAAAAGTAAATTTTTTCATTCCAAAATATTTTGGTGGAGGTGGGGAAAAGCAGAAACAATCAAATAAGCTACAATATGCTGGTGTAAAATGAAAGAAAATAATTACAAATATGTTAATAAGTAACTGATTTTTAAGTTATGTAAAGTATCCTGTTGAACGTTGAGTGAGAATTAATAAAGAAATATTCTTTGTCTGACAGATTGGGTAATAATTTGCCTGGTAGTTTTTAAAGGGCTGATTTCCATTATCATCCTGCATTGATTTCGCTGATGATTAGAGCAAGCCCAGTCTCCTTTGCAATGTGCAATTGTGTATGTACTCTCGTAAATTAAATTGTTAACCTGGTGACATTATACTCACTCCCAACAGTGTTATGTCTTATTTGAAGATGGAAAAGATCAGGTTTTTTTTTATAAGAGGTTTATACACATTAATTCTTTCTCTTTGATATTTACCAGTTGTGTTTTCAAAAAGAAAACGATCACAAGGCATTGTTGGAATAAAGACACAAACAGATATTTTGAAGTCAATGACAAACTGCTTTCCAATTGTCATGTTTTGACTCTTTGAAAGGCTTTAGGTTCAGTAAAAAATTAAGAATTTCACAGGAGTCACTGAAGTGCATCAGAGAAGGAAGCTGTCTTGCAGCTTTAATTCCAAGTACTTAGTTTCAGGGAAATTAGCACAGTTTAAGTTGATTTGTTTCCTGCTAAGAAGCTATGATACTTTTCTTTCTAAGTCATTCTTAGAATTACTTTGTTTCTTCAGTATCCAGGGTAGAAGTTGACTGGGCGAGTGAATTCAGTAAAGGGTTTGTAGAGGAAAATTAGCTTAATGCTAGAAGAAATGGGGTAGACAAACTTTTGCTCACGGTTCTTTTAGTAGACCCTGTGCCAAGTGCCTTGACTGCTTTTTCTCCTTTAATTCTCACAAAATTCCTATGAAAGAAACCCATCATCCCCATTTTGTAGGTTTGAAAATTGAGATGGAGACATTAGTTTAGTTTTCTCAATATCACACAGCTAGTGAATTGTGAAGCTGGAAATTGAACACATTTAAGCCAACTTCAGAGGTCACAAACAACTATTCTATATTGTCTTTACTAGATTAAATGACCCAGGTATTAGCTCAGTTAAGTAATAATAAATGTCTCGGGTTTTTTTTTTTCTTCATATGAAAATAAAGATTTTAAAATCAATAATACAGAAGATATCTTTTCTCTCTATGATTCTAGGTCATATATTGTGTTATTTTTCCAAAGAAAAAGACACTCACTTCCCAGCTTTATTTAAAATTGAAGGTGATATCCATATGCAGATTCCATACATTCAGTATGATTATTTCTTTATAACATGAAAAACATGTGGACTATTACGTAACTTTTTCTTAGAATTCATTAATTAATGGCACAATAGTACAATCATTTAAGTAGAAATACTTATAAATGATTTGTATCTTGAAATCAAAATATCATTTACATACATTTGAAAGTCTGAAATATAGCTGTGTACAGGGATTATTTATTCAGTTTAGAGTTATTATTTGTTGTACAAATAAATTCATAAATTTACTGTATTCAACTTTCAGTCACTTGGTGCATGGCCTTAGGCCGAGAATCACTCACATAGAAATTTAGGTTATAAGAAACTCTAGAGCAGACATACATTTTTTTCTAAAATACTGGGAAAAAATTGTTTTCCAATATTTAATATCAGATTCATAATTGTTTCCTGAGTGCATATATCAGATAATCACATACAGTTTTGCTATTTATACTAAAGGTCCATTAGTAGTTTTACAGTTTGGAGAGTGTGTTAGTTTTCTAGAGCTGCTCTGCCATAACTAAGTATTATAGACTGGAAGACTAACAGGAATTTACTTTCTCACAATTCTAGAGGCTAGAAGCTCAAGATCAAAGCATCAGCAGAGTTGGATTCTTCTGAATCATCTCTTTTAGGCTTGAAGACAGCTGCCTTCTCACTGTGTGCTTACATGGTCTTTTCTCTATGTGTCCTAATCTCTTCTTATAAGGACACAAGTCAGATTGGATTAGCCCTGCTTTAATGAACTCATTTAACCTTAATTGCTGCTTTAAAGATCTTATCTCCAAATACAGTCCTATTCTGAGCTACTAGGAGTTATGACTTCAACATATGAATTTGGGGAGGGACACAATTTAACTACAATTCACTCAAAATTTGGGGGTTTGAGGGTGGAGCCCTCATTCAATTATGTGCTTTCTATCCATTAAGACTTCTTCATCTGTGATTTGTAAAGTGCATTTATAGGCTATATTAGCTTATTTTAACTTATCACCACAAAAAGGGAAGTAGGTTAAAACAATTATTGCAAAAAAAAATGGGCTAAAAATAAGAATGTAATGCAAGCTTAAGAAGACACAAGAAAATATCAGAGATGACCAGTCCCCTCCTGGTACAAGTTTTTCTCAGTCACATAATGAAGTAAAAAAAACAATGAAAAATATTAACAGAGGTGTAAGAATAACTCACAGGTTTTCTTTATCCTTTTACTAAATTGCTTTCTTTTACTACTAAATTTTTTAATTTGCTATAACTATATTCTGTTCAGCACTTTGTTGGAGAAATGAGCAAGAGTGAAGTTGTAGCAACATCCATGGGAGTGAGTGAGAAAAACCTTTGCTGACTTAACTCTGAGAAATAGGCTGTGGTAGGGGTCCCTGAGATTACCTCAAGCTGGATGAGTCACAAAAGACTCACAGGACTTAAAGGCTTTTATATTCACTGTTACAGTTTATTACAGTGAAATGCAGAGAAAATCAGCAAAGGGAAAAGGCTCATGAGGCAAAGCCCAGAGGAAACCGGGCGTAAGCTTCTAAGCATCCCTCACACTGGAGTAGCACAGAATGAGCTCAATTCCTCCAGTAGCATTGTGTGGTAACAAGTGTGAAGTGTTACCAACTAGGGAAGTTTAACTGGGCCTGGCTGTCCTGGATTTATTGGGGGTCAACCACAATCATGTAGTCTTAACAGTGCCTGTGTGACTGACTTCAGTTACTGCAGCTCTAGCCCCCCAGATTGAAAGGAAGTGTTTACCATAAATAACATTTTTAGCATAAACTGGATAAACCGGCACAGCATGTCACAAGGCCTCAGGCTTACACAAACATTATGAGACAGAATATTCTAAAAGGACAGTCACATTAAAACAAGCCCTTTCAGGGAACGTGCAGGGGTAGGGCAACACAGTCCTGCTGAGTTAACTCTTTCCTGCACTAGAATTGCCTAAGCCTATATTCCAGGGAATGAGTCCAAGTGGTAGTCCTAGCTGTAATCCAGTGTGAATCAGGGAAAATGAGGGACATGAATCATTCTGAAGATTGAATCGTCTATAAATAAAAATAAGCAAAAGTCAGAAAATGGAAAAGCTAGAAGCAGAGCAAAAATCCAAGGAAGACAACCTTAATGATGGGCTAGAAAAATGAGAATGTTCTAGAGATCCTTGTTAACAGATTCCAGTTGTGTGACATCAAGAATGCTTGAAATGGCTTATAGGAATCACCTAACAGTGCAGATCATTTTAAGAACAAACCTCTGGGGCTTACAGCAATATCTCTAAGCTAGAGTACACAGGCTCAAACCTATTTCTCTGTGTGTGCATAGATAGATATTTACATGTCTCATATTTATAATGTATAAGTACAGAGGGTCCCCGACTTATAATGGCTAGACTTACGACTTTTCATCTTTACAATGGTTCAAAAACAATACATATTCAGTAGAAAACATACTTCAAAGTTTGTATTTTGATCTTTTCTCAGGCTAGTGATATGTGGTACAATCCTCTCTCATGATGCTGAACAGCTGCAGCAAGCCACAGCTCCCACTCAGCCCCACCAGCATAAAGGTAAACAATTGACACACTCACAACCATTCTGCGCCCATACAACCATTCTGTTTTTTCACTTTTAGTACAGTATTCAATAAACTGCATGAGACATTCAACACTTTATTATCAAATTGGCTTTGTATTAGATGAGTTTGCCCAATCGTAGACTAGTGTAAGTGTTCTGAACTTGTTTAAGGTTGGTTATACTAAGCTACAATGTTCAGTAGGTTAGATGTGTTAAATGCATTTTTAACTTATGGTATTTTCAATTTATGATGAATTTATAGGGATGTAAGTTGAAGAGGAACTGTAGATACCATCTCAGAATATTTCTCACATGGACCTCATTCTTGTAGAGTGATTCAAATAATTAGCAAACTTCACCTCGGACTTTCCTCATAGAGAAGTTACCATGCCAAGTGTGGCCTTGCCTCTAATTATAGCTTAATTAAATTGCATTTGGGCTTTTTACTGTCATATCATTGTCATGGGTGACAGAGGTATCCTATGACCAAGGCTACCGGAGCCTTATGTGGGGAATATGATCAAGACTGAGAACTCTAGTTCTATGTGGTTAAATTTTCACCGTGTTTTGGAGCCCATCTCTCTTTAAGATTGCAAACTATTCTACCATTATTTTTGTTTGGGCTTCTTTTTGCCTTCTTCTCTCTGTTTATAAGGCATGCTTATTTCTCATGCATGTACTGATTTAACTTCTTGAAGCCCTTTCCTCCCTTCCTTTTTTTTTTTTTTCTTCCTTCTTGCATTAGTTTCCTATGGCTGCTTTAACAAACTCTTGCAAACTGTGTGGCTTAAAACGATATAAATGTATTATTTTATTATACTGGAGGTCAGAAATGGGTTTCACTGGGCCCAAATCAAGGTGTCAGAAGGGTTGTGGTCTCTTGGAAAACTCTAGGTAAGTATCCATTTCCTTACTTTTTCCAGCTTCTGTAGACTGACCTATTTCATTGGCTCATGGACCCACATGACATTGCCTTTTCTACACCTGCTTCCATTTCCACATTGCCTTCTTCCTCTTCTCTCTGTCAAATCTCCCCCTGCTTCTCTCTTACAAGAATACTTGTAATTGCATTTAGGGTCTACCCTGATAATGTAGGATAACCTCCCCATTTCAAGATCCTTCAAGAATCTCATCTGCATAGTTCATTCTGCTATATAAAGTAAACATTCGGGCTTCCCTGGTGGCGCAGTGGTTGAGAGTCCGCCTGCTGATGCAGGGGACACGGGTTCGTGACCCGGTCCAGGAAGATCCCACATGCGGCAGAGCGGCTAGGCCCGTGAGCCATGGCCGCTGAGCCTGCGTGTCCGGAGCCTGTGCTCCGCAATGGGAGAGGCCACAACAGTGAGAGGCCCGCGTACTGCAAAAAAAAAAAAAATATATATATATATATATTATATATATATATATATATATATATATAT
>NW_021703778.1:154882368-154890340 GCF_005190385.1 Monodon monoceros | reverse complement strand
AAAAAAAAAAAAAAAATATATATATATATATTATATATATATATATATATATATAGTAAACATTCAGGTGTTAAAAGGATTAAAAACTGGATTCATCTTTCATGTGTTAGAAGAGTTAGAAACTGGATTCTTCTTCAGGCCATTATTCAGCTTATCATGCATCTATAGAATAGATATTCACTCTGATCCTCCCCTTGGTCAATAACTATTATTCAAAAAACACACCTTATTTCATCTTTATATTTCCTTGCTGGTTAGTAAGGGCAGCTGGGTAAAGAGTCTGGGATTTTTAATTGCATCAGATGTCTAATCAGCTCAATTTTATCACCAGGTGTTAACCCATGACATTACTTGATTTTTTTAAACCACCTAGTTATTTAAGGTAATATACCTTTTCAAATTGAAGGAAACCTACAGGTGGCATTGCAGAAAGCATTTAATTAGTTTTGAAGTAACCATACTAGACAATACTATATAATAATTTCTTACTTTAGAATTTTTCATAAATGATACATGGATGTCTTAGATAAAAAGGTAACAGTGTTATTCCCATGGAAGAATACATAGCTTGTACATATCTGTTGTGAGAGTAAAATTGAATTTGATCCAATATCTTGTGAAAATTTTTTCTCATTCCTGCAAAGAGTTTATAAGTAAACACTTAACTAAATCATAAAATATAATAGGAAAAGTACAAAAATCTTAAATATAAGGATTAATTAATTTTTCCAAAGGGGATCACACCCATGTAACAAACACCCAGATCAAGAAATGGAAAGTTACCAATAAGTCAGTCAAGTTTCACTGAAGGAAATTGAATCAATATGAGAAATATATGAATAAAGAACTTATTGTGAGTTTATACTTTCAGACATGTGGGAGAAACTGGAAAAATGAAGGTCTGGAATAAAGAGTCAGGGAATCATAGAAAGAGTCACTAGTCAACTTGGCTAAGGCACTGTTGAGAAAGACAGCTTGGAGTTTACCCAGAAATAAAATATTCCAACAACCTTCTGCTGCCAAAGTGAGCTCGTGAATGGGGATCTTGTAAAGAGGTTTATGTGCTGTTGCTTTAATGCAGCTACCCCCATATGGCTTATAGTCAAGTATCTGTGTATTGGGCCTAGAGTCTCTGTTGGTCATTAAGGTTAGCAGGTAGAAAGATGAGCTGAATGTGGAGTAGGTAATGGAAAAGACAGTCTAGGACCTGTGGGGCACCATTGTATTTGTTCTTCCCCATATCTACTGTGGTGACTGAGAATAATGGTGACTGCTGATGTTGAAGTTCCTCTTTTGTTTAATATTAACTTGGAATTATATTGAAAAGGGATAGAAATATAATTATACAGTTTAATCAAGCTAACATAGTACAATCCAGCAAATGAATATTTCAGAAGCTCCCCACTCTACCCACGACCCCATCCAGTCATGGAACCTCCCATAGGTAACCACTATGTTAACTTCTAAAAGCATAGACTAAGTTTTTCTGTGTTGAACTTCATATGAATGAACTCATAACATGTGCATTTGTGTCTGGTTTCTTTTGCTCAATATCAACTCTCATAAGGGTCACCTATGCTGTGTATAGTTGCAATTAATTTATTCTCATTGATATGTAACTATCCCTTTGTAGGAATAAATCACAAGATATTTTTCTATTCTACCAATAATGAACATTTGGTTTGTTTCCATTTGGGGGCTATTGCTAACAGTGGTGTTATGAATATTCACATATATGTGTATTTTATATATGTGTAATTGTTCATCATTGTTTAGTATATATTTAAGAATGTAATTTTTGGGCATTCTATTGGAAGACCAAGAGTAAGCAAATAAATAAATACATAATGTATAATTTCAAATAAGGAAAAGTTCTCTAAAGAATAAAGTAAGGCAGAGACAGAAGATGTGGAGATAGACCTGGCCAAGAAGTACTGCTTTAGGCAATTTGTTCAAGGAAACATTTGAGAACACCTTCTAGACCGTGTACATATATGTCATCTAAAGGACATCAGACTATGTTTCAGGCAAAGTCTTACAGATGAGTATATGTTATTATATAATAATGTTAGACTACTGACTGCATTTCACAATTAAAGAAAAAAAACACACATTTAGAGAGAAGATACTATTTACTAGACCCTGACAAAATTTAGAGCATAATTATTGACACTTGAAAGTCGACAAGGGAAAATTTAGCTATGACAGTTGACTCATGTTTTTTTACATTATTACAATTATGAGCTGTCAGAGATAAGACAAACTTGTCATTGATACTTTTAGAGACAAAATGCCAGTATAACTTTGTGTTTTTATTCTTGCTGGACAAAATTCATTATAAAGTCAACTCCACCTCTCTCCAGAGAATTCAGCCAGGAACCCTCTCTCTAGCACAATGACTAATTGCCAGATGAATAAAGGCATTGCTCATTCCACAATATGTGCTTAGTTTCTTCTACCCTCAATATATGTGATGGATCATTTTCTCTGATTGTTCAGATGATATAATTCTTTTCACATTATATTTTTCTACTGTAATTAACATCTGTTAAAAATCATTATTTTTAAAGAATTCGTTTCATGGGATTGATAGGAGTGACATAAAAGGTAGGGATGTGAGGTTGCAATCGGACCCCACTGATAATTTAGCGTAAGATCTTGGCCAATTCATTTAACTCCCTCAAGAAATACTTAACTCTCAAGATATTTCAGTTAAGAAAAAGAAAAAATATCATCCTGTTGGGATCTCTTTGCATAATTGTATTTTTAAATTGGTAAAATTAAAATATAAACTATGACATGAGCATTGAAGGGATTGAGTGAGATTATAGAAAGACTTTAGTGTTAAATAGACCTAGTTATGCAACTTATTTGCATGAATTATAAGAATTTTTTAAAAATTCAGTTTTTTCATGTGAAAAATGCAGAGTTTGTATAATAAAGATAAGTTATATAAATATATAAATATTTGAAATTATAGAAAATACTGTAATGCAGTAAGTATTCAATAAATTGTGGCAATTGTTATCTGTAAACTCATCTCCTGAAAACCATCAATATATAAGGTGTGGTTTCTAGCTCTAATGCCTTGGCTGACTTCCAGATTCCAATATACAAATACATACTAGACAGTTCTTTTTGGGTGAATTATCTCAAGCTTAGTATCTTCAAATCTGAATATTTCCTGCTAGATATCTTCTATTAGCCACATGCCAGATCCATTCTCCACTGTTCATGACCTTGATCATGTCCCAGAAAGTTGATATATATAGACTGTCAGCAAGTTTCAACAAGCTCTCTGGCTTCTGGTGGTGGAGTACAGCCTATGAGGAGACCATTAGCAAAATAAAACTCAAAGGAAGTGGGAAAGTAAAGTTGAGAGAGTCCTTCTCTCCACCTCATGAAACACTTGTTTCCTTCTTGTGTGTTTGTCATAGACAGGCTTATTCCTCGACCAGAGGTCATTGCTTTTGGCAGGTGGCCCTATACACATAGTTTTCGCTTTCTCCTATTTCTCCTAAACTTGTCCTTCTTGTGCTTACTAGCTCCAGGTTATAGCACGTTGTTTCTAGAATTTCCCCTACTCATTGTTCATACCTCTAAGACACTTACTAAACACTACTCTAAGTATTTGTGCATTATCTTTCTGTTTAGCTCTGACCCCCAGCTCTATAAAATATATAGTACACGTTGGCACTCAATACATAATTGTTTTCTAATTGTTTAATCATCAAATTTGGAAAAATGTGCAATTTTCTATACTTGATCCGGTACTTCACCTCTATCATCAGATCACTCATAATATCTAGTCAGAAACAAAGTCCCATAGATTCTGTTTACTTACTCAAAACTTGTGTTATTTCCCTTACCCCTGCTTCTATAATGACCAGTTCCGTTTATGTCTTGATCACTTCTTGATTGAAATTTTGCATTACACCCTTACCTGGCTTCCTTTCATCAAGGCTGGCCCCTCTGAAATTCACATTCACAGTGAAGCCAGAATAGTATATCTAAAACACACATTTACTTATGTCTTTATCTTTCTGGAATCTCTCCAGTATATACCCACACCAGGTTTAGGATAGTATTACTTCTAATTACCTCCTATCTGGATTATGTTGTTTTCTTGCAAAACAAGTTCTAATATCAACTATCCCAGCTGACTTGTGTGTTTAAAACTTTCTCCTTCATTTTCACAATCACATTCATGCATATTTTTTCTCATTTTCAGTAAAAAGAAATACATATGTACATATATATGTAAATACACACATATGTACATACATAGCATTGCTTTGATGCTGTGAAGTGCTTCTAGATACCATAGTGTTATTTCCTACTTTTTATAGCCAAATCATTTTAAGGTATACGGTTTTTGCTTTCTCAGCTTCCTATTCATTACTAAATTGACTACAATTTTGATCTGACATCATCCATCCACTAAACTCCTCTTAGCACTGCCACTATTCACATTCACCATGGACAGTTCTCATCCTTACATTGTTTTACTGTGGCAACATCTGACACTTTTGAAAACCTCCCTTTAAACACTCTTTCACTTTCATGCCACTACACTACATATGTACTCTTTCTCACTTTATATTCTCTCGTTCCTTTCTTACTTGTAATTAGATTGTAATATTCTTCAGGCTTCTGTCCTAAATCCTCTTTTCTTACACTGTACACATCATTTAGTCAATTTAATTCACAACCATAGCTTAAATAACCAATACTACAGACTGGTGCCTTCAAAATCACTGTCTTGCTCAAAATTTTCTGTAAAATGGACAGCAATATACCCATTTGCTTTTTGTTTATTTCAAACAGATATTCTATATATATCTCAAACTCGACACCTATAATGCTGAACTTATTTTCAATTAATCCCAGTGAACCTGCTTGCATTTTCAATATGTAATACAACCATCCTCTGAGTTACCAAACTCAGAAATCTGACTCTAATCTTCAACCCTTTCTTCTTTATTATCCACAGTGAATAACCATGTCTTGTCATGTCTGCATTTAATTGTATCTCAAACCTCCCCCTCCCACTCTATCCATTTTGCTTTCTTTCTCTTACTTCTTTCATGCACTGCTGCAATAACCTTCTAATTTGTCTTTTCACCTTTATTCTGGTTCCAATTGAATTTATTCTTCACAATTTTAGCAGAGAGACCTTTCTGCCATGAATACAGACATCTTACTGCCTGGTTAACACCCTACTAATATAAGATAAAACACTAATACATAAATAAGACAGACCTTGAAGATTTGCTAACAAGCTAGTCTTGAATTTATCTCTACCTCCTTCTTGCTAGTTTATTCAAATGTTCACTGTACCAGTGAGGAAAATTTAAAAATTCTTAATTTCTGCACAATTTCACTTACTATTTTCTATCTCTAGGATACATGTCCTTCCTCTCTTTTCCTGGATTCATCCTACATGTTCTTTAACTTTGAGAGTAAGAGTTTTCTCACAGTGGAGGACTTTCCTGACCTTATCACTGCCTTAAGAGCCCCCATTCCAGTCCCAGGCTCCAGTGACACACTTTTATCATGATAATATTTACATTTCATTGTAGTTACCTGTGTAGTCATCTGTGCTTTCTGCTTATCTGTCAGTTTTGTAAACAACTCTGTAAGATTTTCCAGCAGCAAGCACTGTCTACTACATTGTACTTATCCAGAATATATTTATTTAATGAATTTACAAATGAATAATGTCTAATATATTGTATGTACTTAATTCTTGTATTGAATGGGAGAAAGAATAAATGAATGTTCAGTTATTACCTATTGTACCATCAAATCACTTGTCTAAGGTATTTGTTGTATTGATCCCAGTAGATTTATAATTATTAAGTAATTACATAACTTTATTTTCCCCCTCTGGAACCAAAAAACAATTTTTTTTATTGTTTATCAGTAAACTATTATTTGAGACCTTCGTCAATAGACTTTTTCCTCATTCCTCCTAATTAAATGACAGGTTTAGCTTTAGATCATAATATTTAGCCTAGATCTAAAATAGAGACCCAATAAAACTGTTTTGAATAAATTTTCTAAGCACTGGAGATTTCCAAGGATTTATTTTCTATGGCTATAATTTTACAGGTGTGATTGGTTGTCTTTTTATGATAAACACAATTTAGGAGAGCTAATTATATATTTGCAGTTGGAACTGAGAGATATTTAAAACTAGATGAGAGAAGAAAACAGCTGAGTGAAGTGTGAACAGAGGGTAGCAGATTATTGTAGTGTGTTGTTGGATACTCTCTTGGGAGGACATTGAGACCTCCTTATGATATCCAACTAGTTTTAACCTGATAAAGATAAAAATGAGCATCTGTGCTGTATTGCATTTCCTGACTTAAGAGATGGCATTACCAACTCTTTAAAAGAGACATTGAGAAATAACCTGTGTAGTCATTTTGCCTTCAGGGAGTTTACTAGCTAAATCACATCAGAAAAGTGGTTAACTTTTGTTTTTATATAACTTTCACAAATAAAGATAATGCTCAATAAACTTTTGATGTGATTGTAAGCCATACATTTAATTATAGAATGCAAAATATGGAGAACCAGAGATAATGGTTTCCATCTGAGTACTAGACTTCTCTGTTTTAAAAAAAATATGGGTAAATCATAAATGTTTTATTTTTTAAAGATGGAAATAAATGTAAAAAGTAATTCTTGTAAAAAATAATTCAAGGTGACATTCTATTTTATAAAGAAAATAAACTGTTATGTTTTCTCAAGGCAGATGTGTTATTAAACGATTATTTTGTCCTCTTAAAAGTCACAGGAATAACTTGATATTTAATCTGTGTGTAGACACTTTTCAAAGAACATGAGAAACCAGATAGAGAACCTGGAACAGAAGAAATGGAGTACAGTTTAATTAGTTGACCTTTCCTTGCTAATTTTGTAAATAATATTTTAAAAAGAATGTTTGCAGAAATGCTGAAAAACCTTGATGGTTTTACTTCTAGTGTGATTACAGTCTATAATTTTTTGCCTAGAGTAATATTGACTACCAAAGAATAATTCACTGTCTTGAAGTAAAGAGTTCTTTTTTTCAGATAGCTGTGCTTACTGTTTCCTGAGTGGGAGCAGAATGTACTTCTATTGCCAAGACTTTTCTCCATATGCTCAGGTTGCTTTAGGTTATAGGACCATTTATAATTAATGAATGCAATCTATTAAAAAGAGGACTAAATTAACAGGGGATGTTGGAACTGGTTCTTCCTGTATGATTATACACATTACTTTTAGTTTTTTAGAAATTTTATTTTATTGTGGTAAGTACACTTAATATGAGATTTACCTTCCTAAAAAATTCTTGTGTGCAACACACTACTGTTAACTACAGGCGTAATGTTATACCATAGATCTCTAGAACTTATTCATCTTGTTTAACTGAAAATGTATGCCCACTGATTAGTAACTTCTCACATTTCCCTCCCCCAAGCCCCTGGCAATCATCATTCCACACTTTGATTCTATGAACTTGACTGTTTTAGAAACCTCATATAAGGGGAATCATACAGTATTTGTCATTCTGTGACTAGATTATTTCACTTAGCATAATGTCCTCTAGGTTCATCAATGTTATCGTATATTGCAGAAGTTCCATTTTTTTTTTTAACATCAATAAAAGCTGGAGAGGGTGTGGAGAAAAAGAAGTCTCCTACACTACTGGTGGGAATGTAAATGGGTACAGCCACTATGAAGAACAGTATGGAGTTTCCGTAAGAAACTAGAAATAGAGCTACCATATGATCCAGCAATCCCACTCCTGGAAATATATCCAGAAAAGATGAGAACTCTAATTCGAAAAGATACATGTACCCCAATATTCCTAGCAGAACTATTTACAATAGCCAAGACATGGAAGCAACCTAAATGTCCATCAATCAATGAATGGATAAAGAATATCTTGTATATATATATATATATATATATATATATA
>NW_021703778.1:154776209-154882268 GCF_005190385.1 Monodon monoceros | reverse complement strand
TTGTATATATATATATATATATATATATATATATAGAGAGAGAGAGAGAGAGAGAGAGAGAGAGAGAGAGAGAGAGAGAGAGATGGAATATTACTCAGCCATAAAAAAGAATGAAATAATGCCATTTTCAGCAACATGGATGGACCTGGAGATTATCATATGAAGTGAAGTAAGTCAGACAGAGAAAGACAAACATATGATATCACTTATATGTGGAATCTAAAGAAATGATACAAACAAACTTATTTACAAGACAAAAACAGACTCACAGACTTAGAGAAAGAAATTATGGTTACAGGGCAGGGAGGAAGGGTGGGAGTGAGGCATAGATTGATAGTTTGTAATTATGCACATTTTATCTCTCTTTTTAATCTCAAACAAATCAAAATCAAAATGATTGCTACAGTTGCTCTTCTACAAGTTCCTCACAGTCCCATCCTGGGAAAGCAGCGTGACTAGGAAAAGACAGTCTTCCAATTTGTGGAACCCAGACTGTCATTATCAAGAACTGCCAATAAAAGTGAGTAAGGAAGTGTGTGTTGGTTCTGAGGACATCTTCCAACCTCTTTTGAATTTGTTTTTTATTTAGGAAAAGTAAAATTAAAACAAGACCTTTAAGTGTTTATGCATTTTTTTTCATTCTTAAAGCAGCATGTGGAATTCATTTGGGCAAAAATAATTTGTCACTCTCTGATATTAAACTAAACTAAATGAGATACACTGGTGCACATATAAATATTTTACCAACTTTCTATTCCATAATCTATTAGGTCCTGTCTCAGTGTTCCTACTGAAATGTCAACAGCCTTACAAATAGCTTTTAACAATCCTTACAATTCATTTAAACAAAATTGTGTTTTCCTTATTCAAGTTTTATTATCTCTATCCTCTTTGAGCAAAGAAATATACTTTTCTCCTTTGGAATTTGGAATATTTTCTATTGCTATCTGTAGCTCTGGGCAAAAAAAGCATAATAAACCTGAAAATATGCACCTAGTCCAACTCTGGGCCTAGAGCCCATAGTTAAAATATAATCTTCTAAAAGTTAAACACTGATGACTTTCTTACAAATGAAGAGAATATATGTCAATTTATTCAACTCATTACTTAATGAGTAAAGAAATAAAATGTTAAGTCTGATTCAAAGAGCACTTGAAGATCTGTACATTTGTAGGCAATCCATGAATTAATATTAGAATAAAATTGAGTGAGATACAAAACCAGATTACTGGTTGTCCTGCAAAACTGGCTGTCCTAACAAGGCAATAAAATTCAAACTTTGTAGTTACCTTTTCTACTGGACAAAAAGTACTAGCTTCATTATAGATAAAAATCTACAAGTTAAAATGTAATTTTACCAAGTCTCATACCTTTAATCAATGGTAAAGAGTAATTAGAGCAATTTGGCCCCTTAAGACCAAAAGATGCACGGTCTAACGTTTAGTCTTATTTCCAAGTTCTTTATACTTTTTCCTCCCAATGGCATTGTATAAAATTTTTAATAATTTGATGAATGGACAGTATCAGTAAAAAAAAAATACTAGAATTCCTTCACAAAGTCAATATAACAACAACTAACAAGACTTCCTGGGTGTCATAGCTGATAAAAGACAAAAATCGAGCCGTAGACAAGATTTATCAAGCAATTTTCACAAATAGAATAATATGAGACTAAAATTATATCATGCATAAACCTGTAAGAGTTTTTAGAGGAAAGATTAGAAAATAAGTTCTGGAGGAATGTGCTATTTAAGAAGTCTTTTAAACACATTATTAGGCTTCCCTGGTGGTGCAGTGGTTGAGAGTCCGCCTGCCAATGCAGGGGACACGGGTTCGTGCCCCGGTCCGGGAAGATCCCACATGCCGCGGAGCGGCTAGGCCCGTGAGCCATGGCTGCTGAGCCTGCGCGTCCGGAGCCTGTGCTCCGCAACGGGAGAGGCCACAACAGTGAGAGGCCCTCGTACCACAAGAAAAACAAAAAACAAAAACAAAACACACATTATGGATTTAATTCCCATTACAATCCTTTAGGTTAGGCATTAATACTGATTTTAGAAGTGATAGTTAATACACTATTAAAGGTTACATAGTGGAAAGAGCTAAGCCACAATATATATGACTGTTCAAAGGTAGAGAGAATTTGCTTTTACAAGGAGTAGATAGAAAGAGGAATAGTCTCTCATTTAAAAAAAGACAACATAGGGACAGAATATTCTATTTATTTTAGAACAGATAATACTTGAATTTTTCAAATCTTCCTTCTTTTATTCCCTGAGCACAATCATTTCATATTGAACTAGGGAGTCTTGAAACAGTGAAAATCATCACTTGTTTGTCAGAAAATTCAATACTCCTTTTTCCCCTCAAGTTTTTATTGTTTTCTTAAGAATGTCGTGTCAATACTCTGACTGACAGATGATAAATCCCAACAGCAGCCTTAGAGATTATCAATTATTCTTGCATATAACTACTCTAAATTTGAGAAGAGATAACTTTTTGATCATTGTCTAGTATATGTCACCGAATTTTTCATTTCTTGTGTCTCCTTAATTGGTTGTATATTGCATAGTCAATTTCTCTCATTATGTGACATGGTGTTAAAGATTTTTTGCCCTGATAGTCACTTATTTTTCTTTCTATTTAGACCCATGCTTTTCAGAGTAGCTTCCCATATCTCTAAGAGAGCATTTTTCCCCTTAAAAAACTATTTTGAAATTAATAATTTATTTCATCGTTATTGTTCTGTATTACCAATACTCTGCCTCCCAAATATGTTTTATTTTCTATTCACTTACTCCATTTCCTTTTGAAAATATTGTGATTTTCACAGTGTCTCTATTGGTTTTTCAAACACACTTACGAAAGAAGCTGGAATGTGACAGCCAATGCAGACTTTATAACTATGGCTTTTGAAAAGTTTGGATAAGAATATTGAATTTTAACACTTTCCTAGAGTGACAGCTAGTGGAACATTCCAGAGTCTTTCTGAGGGTGGTAAGACCAGGCAGGGCTCAGTTATAAAATAGGAAAAAGATATCCTTAATGCCTTCATTTATACTCTCTCCTGAGCATCCCTCATGACCCTTAACTATGTTCTTCTTCCCAATTACTCATTCATCCCACTTGAAAAATCATTTCTACTGTATCAACTTAGCATTGAGACCATATATATTTTTTAAATTATTTTTTTACTCCAACTTTTAAATATATGGTCTTAATATATTTAACCATTTGGCAAACACAACATTGATGAAAGTAACAATAATAGTGATAATAACAGCTAACATTTATTGAGCTTCTAGTACAACCATGTTCAGGTACTTTAAATTATCTAATTTAATCTTCATAATAACTCTTTGTGATATATATATTTAAACTCATTTTATAGCTAAAGTTTAGGGGTGTTAAACAATTTTCTCAAAAATTATACTGCTGGAAGGCATTCTATTTTGAAGGAGGAATAAAGAATACTTAGAGGTAGAAGCATCACCCAACCTTCTAGGATCCATAAGTGACCCTAGAACAGTGATAGATAGATTGATTGACTCTACTTTTGAGTGAATCACAGGAAAGTCAAATCATTTATCAATAGATTTTAAAGACCTATCACCATTCGGGAAAGAGGTAAGATGCAGGTAAGTTTTGTTTCCTCCTTCTTGTTTTACTTTTTCTGTCAAATCATCTTTCCTCTCTCTTGGTGCCTACCCCTACCATTCTTTACTTTCCTCTTTCCATATTGAGAACCTGTGTTAGATTCCACATCATTTGTTCTCCAGTTTCCACACTGTTTGTTCTCCAGTGTCTATGCAATACAGTCAATGTCATATTTTACACATAAAAGCCTTATCAACTCTATGGTATATTTATCTTAATGATAATATCTTAAAGACTAGAGAGCATTCCAATCCAAATGAATGAAATCCTTTATTGGATTTCAGATGTGTAACATGAAAAAACAGAACTGTTACCCAGGCATCATTTGTAACAACAACTTGTTGAAAGCTATTTACTCCAATTGTTCATTGAATGTACCTACTCTTTACCATATACTACAAACTAAATAAGGCTGCACATTCTTCACCCTCATGGAAGTTATAGTCAGGAAGGGAAGGTAGGCCATTCAAAACACAGAGATTGTAAAAGATGAGGAGTGTCAGGACACAGAAAGAAGAGAGTTACATGCTTTTTTCTTTGGGCTACAAACATAAAGAAAATAGAAAAGGGAGTAGGAGACAGGGAGAGACAAAGAAAAAGTTTAGAACAGTGAAGCCACTTTGGTGAGTTATGAGAACTCCCAATAACTTCAGGAGGATACCCTCCCTGATCTTCTCTTCTCTGCAAATAGTGTAAACCATTGAGTCTGTATGTTATTCTATTTTTGGAAAAAGTTTAAGGGGAAACCCTTTATGTTTTCTTTGTGTGTATGTTGAATATGAATATCAGAGGTTACATGAGGTGAGAGTAAATGAAAGATAAAGCAATATATATTTTATAACTTTGCTCATTTTATCTTCTCCTTAGATGTTTAAATTTCCTCCAAAACTGAATTACATTACTAAAAAAGAGAGCATGTTAAAATGTATTGTATTTGTAAAATCTTAATATTGCACAGAGTAAAACTTAGGAAAGTTAAGCAGAAATGATTCAGAATTTTTCCCCTTCTCCAACTTGCAATTGGGGATTTGACAATTATAGAAAAATAGTTTGGAGGTTCATATATCCTACAGACTTTTCTTTTCCTACCTTTCAATCATCTCTGTGGGTCTTCAAGCCTACATATTTTTAAGACTTGATAAGTACTGAATTTCCACTTTGGTACATAAAATTCAACAACTTGGATTTTCAAAAGCAGTATACCAGGCTTGCCCCCACTCCCCCAATTTTGTCAAGATGGAGAAATCATCACAAGAATCATTTGCTAACAGTGTCTTCAAGAACAAACATAGTCTCAAAATGCAGACTGCTTGAATTTTAGTTCTCTGCTCTGAGTGTTAATCAGAAAAGGTCTTGTCAATTCTGCAGAAAAGCTTGGGGGTATGAGGGAGGATTGAAGGATTGAAGGATTGACAGATTATATCTATACAAAAGCTCCAAATCAAGCTTAACTTTTGAAAATTTCATAATCATGGATTGAAAATGTGTTATCCATTTCTAAAATACCAAATTCTGTCTTTAGTGATCCTTCTCTTCCCCTTTCAACTTTTCTAATCTTAATTATGAAATTATATCACATTGATAATATTAAACTAAATAAATTTTATATTGCCACCAGAACTTCTTCTTAATGGCATCAAAATTATTGTGAGAATTGTAGACACACCAATTTAAATGTATGTAAGCATGCCTTTGTACAATGAACTTACATTTATGGGAATATAAGTTCTCCTGTTTCTAATTACTTTATATTTACATTAATTTCTTTCTCTATATTCTTTGTCTACATTGTACTCAAAACTCAGAGTCAACACATTTCCACTGGTAAAAATGTTTCAAAAATACATAATATTGTGATTCAGTTTTTTAACTTTGACACTTATTTGGTTTACTATATATTTCTCAAATGTTTACATGAAGAGAAATAACTTTTCAGGTCTTTCCCTAAAAGTCTTAAGATTATAGGTTGGGACAGGGAAGAGAGCAGGAAATTAATAGTGATTTCTGAATTACAGTAGAAAACTAATTTTATGGAGTTTCTAATGACTTAAAATTGCCCCAAACCATGGTTCTCCATGGCACCCAATGGAAGGCTCATCTCAATAAAAGAAAAATCAGCAGAATTCTAAAGTTTGACTCTTTTCTGTTGATATCCTCTGGAAATCTTGTCAACAATTTCCATTGTCCCTATGTCATAAATATCTCCATATGATAAACAATTCAGTATGATATCATAAATGCCCCCTTCATTACTATCTTCTTCAAACTATATAGGACATCTGAGATAAGCTTGATAAAACCATGAATAAAAAGTCAGAAAGACATTGGCAAATCGTAATTGTAAAACAGATAATTTAGAACAATTGTCCTGCTGAAGATAACTGAAACATCTAAACAAAACATATTTACAATCATCTTAAAACCACAAAAATATCAACAAGATACTGAGGCACAGCTGGGACAAATCTAGTATCTCAGAACTCAGAAAAATAACACTAATACTCAGAACTCCTTTGCCCTGAAGTCATTTTATGATAAGAGAAAAAGAAAGCTTCAAAGCCAAACTGAGTTTGAAGGCATCACAAAACAAGGAGAAAAAGCAAAGTTAAGTACACATTAAACAACTTCCAAGAGAGCTGGGATTCCAAGGTCAAAATCCAAATGATAAGAGTCAAAGGGAGATAAAACAGCTCTTGAGTAAACTAGAGGCTTGGCTTCTTATAATCTTGGTTGCATTTAGACTGAGGGTCTTCCACTGACCGTACTTGAATTGCTCAGAAGAAGTAAACAAAAATCTTCTCAGAGGATCATGTAATTATCCTAAGCCTTGTATTATTATATTTATAATTATTTTCTATTGCAAAATAGAAAATAAAGTAGAATATAAGACACAATAAATGAGAGTCAATAGATAAAATGTAAGTAAAAACAACCCACATGCTTGGATATTTTGGAATTATTAGACACAGAATGTAAAACAATTATGACTATTAATTCAAAGAAGTTAAAGCTGAACAAAGAAATTGTTGGTAATTAGAAGCTACAAAAGTAACATAGCAAATATAATAAAATAAAATTTATAACAAGCAAATATAATAATACTAAATCAATAGATGGATTTAACTGTGTATTTGATACATAAATAAGTAGAGAAGTAGAAATATGGTCAAAATAATTATAGAGTGTGACACAAAAATGCAAAATTATGGAAGATAATGAAAAGCATATAAGAGACATAGAAGATACAATGGGAAGGTCAAATATAAGTACAATTGGAGTCCCAGAAGGAGTGGAAGGAGAAAGTGAAGCAGAGGCAATATTAGATGAAGTAGTATTTGAAACACATAAAAACTGACAAAATTTATCTTGATGACAAAACTGGACCTCTGTGCACTGGTGCTAAACCGAATCTTGGAGACTGAGTTTTGGGTGAAGTAGAAATGAGTAGCTTTATTGCTTTACCAGGCAAAAGGGGACACAACAGGCTTGTGCCTCAAAAACTGTGTCCCAACCAGGGGGGATTTGGTAAGGAGTTTTATAGCAGTGGTTCAGGGATGGGGTGGCTGTTAAGGATCAGAGTGTGTGTAGGGCCTGCACTCCTTTAATCTGGCCTCAGGTGGTCTCTTGATGAGCTTCGAGATTATCAAACAATCTCTCTGGAACATCTTCAATTGGTGGGGGTTTTAGTTCTTCAGAAGAGCTTAAAGATATTGTTATGTGTATCCCTTGAGGCAGAACCTAGACCCTGACCCAAGGCTGCACTATTGTTTTTTGACTACTCCTCCCTTGTCTCTGCATCTCCTCCCTACCCTGATTAGCAACTGCTCGAATCTGCCCTTTAGAACTCAGGGAAGGTCATGGAGGCTGGAGTCTATTCCCTACAAACAAGAAACAGGTCTAATTTGCATAAGCAAATAAGCTAGCTCCCAGTATGTCAATATGTGGTAGATACATAACAGGGAAGAACATTTAGTATTCTATTACAAGTTAAACACTAAAGGAATATTGCCTATGAGCTTAAATTATACATAATGGCCCATGTCTGGGAACCCTGCCTCCAGGTAATAAGCATTAAGCTAAGATATCTTTGTTTAGCTCACAGGAAACATCCTGATCAGGGGCCCCTGTGAAAGACTACAGGGAGGAAGAAATTAACACATCCCCTTCAGAGGCTGACAAGAACCAGGAAATGTTTAACCCTCCCCTTTGTGTATGAAAGGAGCCTGAGGCTTCCCTGGTGGTGCAGTGGTTGAGAGTCCGCCTGCCGATACAGGGGACATGGGTTCATGCCCCGGTCCGGGAGGATCCCACATGCCGCAGAACTGCTGGGCCCATGAGCCATAGCCGCTGAGCCTGCGCATCCGGAGCCTGTTCTCCGCAATGGGAGATGCCACAACAGTGAGAAGCCCGCGTACCACAAAAAAAAAAAAAAAAAAAAAAATGGAGCCTGAATTCTAACTCAGGCAAGGTGGTTCTTTGGGACACTAGGTGTACCATGGTCTTGGCTTGCTGGCTTTCTGAATAAAGTCACCCTATCTTGCCTCAATGACTTGTCTCTCGATTTATTGGCCTGATGTGTGGTGAGCAGTACAAGGTTGGACTCAGTAACAGATATATTATATGAAACCGTCACATGGAAGAATGTCCAGAGAGAACTCCATTTCTGCTTACTAAAGATTAACATTTGAATGAAGGCCTATTTAGTGGCCTTGAATATTTTAATATGACTAATATGCCAGATTTCAACAAAATAAATCCAACATTCAATCTAAGATACCCACACATACAACAACAAAGGATCCTAGTGTGGTTAAAAATGAGAGATAAAGGGATTAGAAATATTAACTACCTAAGTGATCGAATATGCAAGGCTGTAGTGTACATAACTGGATCTGAGCACACCACCTATTAATTCCTGTTTAAGGTCCTAGAACAAGTCTTGCTTATACCTGGTTCAAAGAATTTATCTATCTAAAAAATAGCCCTGAGGCTATTTAAAGTTTTGTTAGAAGAATGAGCCATGTGATATAATTCAAGATGATAGGTAACGCTGCCAACTGAATAAGAAACATGTTAATTTTAGCTTCAATAACCAAAGAGGATGTGAGTTTAAAGTAAAACAAAACAAGAAAAAGAAGCACAATTACATTTTTTGTACACATCACTGGCAAGAGCCTAGACATCCTCTACATGTTTTTAACAGAAGCATTAGAAAGTTTTTTCTGCATTAAACTTGTTTTTGAGTTGTTTAGTTGAAATGGAACAACTATCTATGCTATTTTTGAGTTGTATTTTTATTACTTTTATTTGTAAAACTAAGAATTCAAGGTCTGAAATTTGGAATGTCAGATAAAACTGGATACAGATAACTGATTTTAAAATATTCTTGATTTTTTGGATGATTTCAATTAAATTATTGACTTGCATTAATTTGATCCACATTTTAGTTTAAGTACTTAGTTAACTTAAAAATACAACTTCTTAAATAGGCTTGAGAGTAGAAATTCCATTTCTAACATAAGTACTTACTTAAAAGTCTAATTTAGCCTTGACATGTTTTTAGGGATGATGATTGGTTTGTAATTATAGCAATTTATAATTTTTTTTTGCTTTTTTTTGTTTTTTACTTTTTTATTTTTTTTTTTTTAATTTTATTTTTGGCTGTGAACAGGCTTTCTCTAGTTGCTGCGAGTGGGGGCTACTCTTCATTGTGGTGCATGGGCTTCTCATTGTGGTGGCTTCTCTTGTTGCGGAGCATGGGCTCTAGGCACGTGGGCTTCAGTAGTTGTGGTATGTGGGCTCAGCAACTGTGGCTCACAGGCTCTAGAGCTCAAGCTCAGTAGTTGTGGTGCACAGGCTTAGCTGCCCCGTGGTATGTGGGATCTTCCTGGACAAGGGATCAAACCTGTGTCCCTGCATTGTCAGGCAGATTCTTAACTACTGTGCCACAAGGAAAGTCTCCATGATTTATAATTTTTTAAAGAGAATCAAAAGTTAGTGGAAAAGAGAAAAAAGGAATTTAGCACTTTAACAACTAAACATTAGGCCTTTGTTTTAAATGAATGATAACCTCAATAGTTATCATGCTATTTTTTAACCATTGCAGAATATTAGAACTAATAATTTTTATGGATGAGTTAATATGTGTTCAGTGAGAATTAGTTTAATTAAACAAAAATGGAGCCTGTTTTATACCACACTATCCTATTTGATAGTGTGGTATTAAATTCATTAATTGTTTGGGTACATCCTTCAATAAAGAAATGAGTTTAAGTAGAGTTTTCCAAAAGTGTCTGATAACAAAATGATTTGTTGCACCAGAAAATCTATTGACATTTTGCAGAGCACAGGATTTTGGGAAACACTAATCAAGATCAGTTTCTTTAATATACAAAACTAGAATACTAATTCCCATTTTCAAAAAATGTTATTCTCATATTCACTCGAACAATAGTCTATAAAAATATCTTGTAACTTTTTAAATATCTGTGTTATTTTATTATTTAATAACTTTGTACATGTTTTTCTCTCTTTTTTCTGAGAACCTTAATGCAACCATTCTCTTTTGGAAGAAGAGGGGGTTGGAAGACTTATGTTCATTGTTCAAAACTCTATAAACCTTTGTATGATTTCTTTATAAACTAGGTACAATAGGCATTGTGAACAAAATTGACAGAGTTCTTATGTTATGGAATTTATTCTTTGGTTGAAAAGGAAGCTATTGGATATTAATAAAATATTATAAAATAATATTAAATAGAATATGAGGCATAATAATAGTTTAGATTTAGATTGGAAGTAGAGCCAAACATTTTCTGAGAAACTAACTTATAAGCTGAAATTAAGAAATATCTGAAATAAGTTGGAGGAAGAGGAAGACTGGCATTATTGAAGTATAGTAAATGGCAGAGTTTTTGAGGTAAACAGTCCTATCAAAATTATGAGTATACTTGTTTTCTGACTTTTAGAGAATACCATTTACCTCTTCTTTTTCATAGTCACACTGAACATAAATCTACCTTTACTTTACCTTCCTCTTGATGTCTCAACAGATGACAAGGCCTCATACTTCATAAGAAAATATTAGTAGATATGCAATGGCAGGAAAACTCCTTGCCTTCTCACCAAATCTACTAATTTACTTAACAAGTCCAACAAAACCAAAATAGAGAAATATGAAAAAAAAAAAAAACAAGGCACATTATAAGCCATTGTTCAAAACAAATGATAAAAAGAAAATCTAAAAAGCAGCCAGAGACAAAGGACACATTATATACAGAAGAACAAAGTTAAAAATGGCAAGAGATTTTTCAACAGAAATATTTCAAGAGAGAAGTGGAGCAACATTTTTCAAGCACTGAAAGAAAAAACCCTATCAACCTAAAATTCTATACATGGAGAACATATCTTTCTAAAAATAAAGGCAAAATTAATAGGAAACATAAAAAAGAAAATCAACAAAATAATATAAAATACACCAAGAATGATGTATAATAGATAGATGATAGTTAGACAGACAGATAGATAGATAGATAGATGATAAATAGGTATAAATAGATCTGAAAGACTTCATCACTAGCAGATCTTCAGGATGAGAAACATTAAAGAAAATCTTTTATCACAAATGAATCAATATTTGAATGGATAAAAAACAAGATATAACCACATACTGCTGTATTAGTTTCCTAAGGTTGCTGTAAAAAGTACCACAAACTAGAAAACAACAAAAATGTATTCTTTCACAGATGGAGGCTAGAAGTCCTAAACCAAGGTTTCAGCAGGGCCATGGACACTTCCATGTCACTTCCTAGTTTCTGGTGGCTGCAGGCAATCCTTCTTCTTCCTTAGCCTGTAAATGCATCACTCCAGTCTCTGTCTCTGTCGTCACATAGTGTTCTCCTGTCTATATATTTATCTCTGTGCTCAAATTTCCTCTTCTTATGAAGACTCTGGTCATTGTATTAAGGTCCATTCTATCCTAACCTAGTATTATTTCATCTTGATTTGATTAAATCTGCAAAGACCCTATTTCCAAATAAGGTCAAACTCATAGGTACCATATATTTTTGAGAACACTATTCAAGTCTTAACAGGAGCCTACAATAAATGCATTTAAATATAAAGACATAAACAGGTTAAAAGCAAAAATATGAAAATGATATACCACTAGTGAAAAGAAAGCCAGAATGCTGATATTAACACAAAACAAAATAGATTTCAGAGGAGAATATGATAATAATAAAGGGTCAAGTAATCAAGAGCACTAACAAGCCTAAACATTTATACACCTAATAAGATAGCTGTAAAAAAAAGCTAATAAAACCAAAAAGAAACTTAGAAAAATCCAGTTATAGTCAAAAATTTAAATGTCCCCTCTCAATAATTGATATGTGAAAAAATTCAGTAAGAATGTCAAAGACCTAAAAAACACCATCAACTTGACTTAATTCACATTATAAAATATTATAATCAAGGGCAATAGAATATGTATTTTTTTAAGTACACATGAAACCATATTCTAGCCATAAAACAAATCTCATTAAATTCAAAAAGATTAAAGTCATGACCACCACCTAATTAAATGCATCAAAACTATAAATTTATCCTCAAAAGGCATTTGTAAAGGAATTAAAAGACAAGATACAGATGAGAAAATCTTTCCAGATCATGTATCTTACAGATGAATTCTATCCAAAATATACTTAAAAACTCTCAGAACTAACAAAAAATATCCCAAATATATAAATGGAGAAATGATTTGAACACTCAACAGAGAAGATATACACATAGAAAATAAGCACATGAAAAAATGCTTATCATTATTAGTCATTAAGGAAATTGGAATTAAAATCCCAATAAGATACTACTACATACCTAAAAGAATGGATGCAATGACCACCAACAACAAATTGACCATACCAAGTGCCAGCTGTTTGCAATGTAAAATTTTACAAGCACTTTGGAAAACAGTGTAGCATTTTTTTTAAATGTCAAGTATACACACGCCATATGATCTATATATTTCACACACAGTGACTTCAGGTGGGTCATATGTTCTAAGGAAAACAGAAGCTTTACATTTGAAACTCTCTGAGTGTTTGTCTTATAAATTTCGTCATTTGGATGACTTTAATTTTTATCTATTCCTTGTAATAAACCATAACCATGATTTAATAACTATGAGTATAATAACTTTCACTGACTTTTGTGAATTCTTCCAGCAGATTATAGAATCTGAGGATAATTTGGGGGGACTCCTAAAGCTGGCAGTTGATATTGGAAGTGAAAGTAGTGTTCTGAACTATGTGCTCTCTAAACTTGATAGTTGGCTCTAAACTTTGCAGATTGGCTAAATCTGGGTATGAAGAAACAAAATCCAGTTCTTATATTTTAGATAGATTACTATTATGTTTGGCCAAGCAAGAAATACAGATCACTTAAATTTTAATGGTTTGTATTCATGTGGAGAAATGGGAATGGATTTAAGATGCATATGGAATTTGAATCAACAATGGTTTATTGATGGGTTGGATGTGGAGAATGAGTAATAAAGAAATTTGCAAAAATTCCGGTAAGATGGTGGATTAAGCTGTTACAAACACACAGAAATACTGGATAAAACAGCAACAAATAAAAAGAATATTAAAATTTGAAAATAATTATCCCAGTGCTAGAAACAAAGAAATATTAAAGTCAGGATAGTAAATACAAGCTAATGGTATTTGTAGAAATTTGCTTCCTGGTTAAAAACCCTAAGGATGGGGACTAGATTTAAATACCAGCATTATGATAAAAACAAAGGAACAAACAACAACAAAAAAACATGACCGTGGGTCCCTTGGGATATAAACAATATGGAATTGAGATCTCCACATAAATTCAAGAGAATCAGTAGATGCTCATCTGGTAAGGGAACTAAATAGCATGTTCTTCCTTGAAAAATTTGATAGAAAGGAACTTTTAGAAAGTCACCTAGGAAAAATTAAAAAACACTGTATTATGCTAAGCTTGGGCATGGTAATCAGAGAAATGTCATGTGAATGAATAAAATAAAATATGTTCAAGGATAATTAAAAACCATAGTGCCGAGGAGGAAGGAAATCCCTAGTTCCTCTTTTAGAAAAGTCACATTCACCTCTACTGCAAAAAAAAAATTATTATAACATACTGAGAACTGTCATATATAAGAAGTGCACACACACATTAGCATTTCAAGCATATTCATTTTTAATTTCACCATACCAACTTCCCCAAAATGCTTGAAATTAACTTCATAAGAAGCTGAAGCTGGTACATCACTCTATCAGTGAAAAGTAGGAAATTAACCTAAGGCGAGAAACACTGGCCAAAGTTCCATTCTTGTAAACTCTCATCATAGAACTCACATGGTAGAAAGACAATGAAGGAAATCTAGCTTACTAGCTAACTCAGGGTCTCCTCCATGTCCTCAAGTTTAACTGCAATGAAGAAAGTAGCAGGGACAGAAAAGATTAGATGTACACGTTTAATTGCTTTTATTCAACATCTGTGGTACCTTTAATTTCAGCTTTTTAAAAACAGTTTCTGAACGCTTTGTTCTTATAAAATTCTCAAAGTGCAGTACTGTCACTTTCTACCAGTGTTGTAACACTATCTCTTTGGCACATATTAAAAACAAATCTTAATTAGAAAGAATTTCCCTCAGAAATAAAAGGAAAGTTTAACATAAAAATTTTAAGTTAACTCACTGGATTAAAAGAATAAAGGAGAAAGAAAAATATATTATGATCTTAATAGTTTTAGAAAGAACAATGGACAGTTTAAAACTTATGAACTGTTTACTTCTGGAATTTTCCATTTAATATTTTTGAACAGTTGTTGCCATATGTAATTGAAATTGGGTAAAGCAAAACCCCAAATAAGTGGGGACTACTGTATTATGACCTTCTGAAGGTTTTTTGTTTTTCTCTTGGTCCACACTCAGGAATTCTTAGCATTGCTTGTACCATGGACCTTTTTCAAAATATGGAGAAGAGTATGGATCCCTCCACAAAATAATGAGTTTGAATATGTAAAATATATACAAAAAAAATTAACCAATTACATTAAAATTGAAAAATGTAGCTTGCACCATGTTGCTAAGAGAGAGAAAGTAGGTAAATTTTTCTATTACCTACCTAGAAGTAACTTAAGCATTTTATTTAAAATTCACTTTTTTTTAAATCATGGAAATGATATCAATTTGTAAATGATAAAGGAAGGTTCAGGCTATATAAGTCACATATATGAAAACAGTAATATAAGTAACAACTTACCCATCAAACCCAATAAACTATGAACTTCTTGAGGAGAAATGAGATTCTTTTATCTCATATCACATGACAACTGGTTCACAGCTGGTGCTACTGTTTGTTGAGATTATGAATCAATGAATTAATGAACAAATAAATTGCCTCATAAAATATCATTGTTTGAAAATATCTTTTAAATATAGTTATTCCTGGATCACATAGGTATACAGTTTTCATTTAAAATTAAATATTTTGAGTATAAAACATAGTAAATACTATAGTCACCATGTTGTACATTAGATCTCCAGAACCCATAGCTGAAAGTTTGTACCTTTTGACCAACATCTTCCCAATGATCAAAATTACTTAATAGAAGTATCAAAGCATAATAAATAATTCTGAGTATATGCTTCTGTCCCAGTCTCATAATCACTGTAAAACAAATTATAATTTCATTTCTCACACCCATAATCAGTTTTATATATATATATATATATATATATATATATATATATATATATATATCTTGAGTGTCTCTTGCTGTGAATGTTAGATTGTATGGAACAATTTCACATTTGATCATATATAAATACTGCATTCTATTTGGTCAATTTTACTACCATTTGAAGAGAATTTTTTAAAAAGCACATCTATTTAATGTCCTTCTATATCCTAAATTTCCCCATAATATGACCAAAATAGTCAAGACCTAATTGGAATTCCATTTCCTTGTGTAATCTTGCACTGCTTTACTGAAACTACTTAGATAACTAGATGCTGTCTTCATCCATTTTGACTTTAATACTATGATTTACACAACTGGTTCAAGCAAATGTTGCAGATCCTTTTTAAATAAGGTGTGTACCCGAGAATGGAAACCAGTGGACAATTTTAAACAAGACTTTCAGCACCAATTATAACAATACTTGGTCCAGGCCAGAGGGCTGTTGATTATATTAAGATTCCCATTAATGATAAAGTAAACAAATTCCAAGAGAATGCTATAATTGGGTCACTAAAACACTCAAATATTCCCCTTTCTTCCAATAAATCTATAGAAAGCAAATTAACTGGAGTCCAAACACAACTAAAATCCAACGTTAAATACAGTTTTTATTCACTGAGGACAAAGAGCATTTTTCAGAGTATTGTTTTTGCTCAACATCTAAGAATGTGTCTCACAAAGTCTATCAAATGCTTTGCTCTATTAGAAATCGGGAGCCAGTAGTTTAAAACATTAAATGTGTTTTTCCTTATAATAGCATGGCATTTGTCGCAATTTCCACACAAAGGAATGTTACCAAAAAACAAAAAAAAAATACATGCATAAACAGAAAAGTATAGTTTTCATTATATACTTTTTTCTGCAGATAAACATAGGAGAGCAGAAAGAAAAAAACGTCATGTAAAAACAAAATATCATCAAGGCAAAAACAGAGTTTGATGCAAATTAAAGCAAGATTCCAAATAGGAAGAAATAAATGGTAAATTTTTAAGGGATGAGAGTCAAAAATCAGAATTTCAGTGTGGCATTTATTAGAGACTGGATTGTGAATGAGAAGTGAGGAAGACATTATTAGAAAAATGAGACAAAAATGAAATCAAATAAAAACTTTACCCATAGGGGCTTCCCTGGTGGTGCAGTGGTTGAGAGTTCGCCTGCCGATGCAGGGGACACGGGTTCGTGCCCCGGTCCGGGAAGATCCCACATGCCCCGGAATGGCTAGACCTGTGAGCCATGGCCGCTGAGCCTGCGCATCCAGAGCCTGTGCTCCGCAACGGGAGAGGACACAACTGTGAGAGGCCCACGTACTGCAAAAAAAATACTTTACTTATAGCAAAATAAAAAGTTGTTAGTCATGTGGCCTCTGGAGTCAGCATGGCAGGCTTTAAATTTTAGATCTATTTGTGCTCCATTTTTCTCATATATAAAATGGCTATAATAGGGGTAGGGTGAAGTAAAATGCAATAATTCCTTTGAAGTGCTTACAACAGAATATAACTTAGAGTTACAATTAAATAAGCAATATTTATCATAAGTAGTGTTATCTTTACAGAGTGCTTAGCACAGTACAAAGTATTCTGTAAAACTTTAGCACACTTGAACTTCAGAACAACTCTGAAAATAGAACAGTATCAATTTCCTCATTTTGCTCATGAAGAGAATGAAGACTGCCAAGAAGTTGCATCATTATGTGAGCTAATACAGTACAATAAATCATATATATGGAGAACTCCAACTAATACAGTTGACCTTAAGGTAGGGAGATTATTCTGGGTGGGCCTGACTTAATCACATGATCCTTTTAAAAGCAGAAATATTTTTTCTGTATGATGGCAACAAGTGAAGTCTGAGAGATGCTGCTCTGGCTGGCCTGGAAGATAGCAAATACTCAAGTTATGAATTGCCTATGAGGATCCCATGGCAAGGAACTGTGGGAGGTCTCTGGGATAAAGGGCTCCCCAGCAACAGCTAGCACATGAATGAGGACCTTGGTACTGTAACCTCAAGAGAATGAACTCTCAACAACAAGCAACCTTGAAAGAGGACCCAGACTTCAGTGAGAACACAGCCTAGCCAACATGTTGATTTTAACCTGGTGAGACCCTGCACAGAGAATCCAATCATGCAAAGGATTCTGACCTGCAGGACTGGGTACTCATTAACACAAGCTGTTTGAAGCCACTGAGTGTGTGATATTCTGATAGGCAGCAATAGAAAACTAACACAGTGTATAAGCATGTTTGTTTCTTCATTATTTGGTAATAGCAAAAATAAAATTTAAAAAAAAACCTCACTGATTAATGAATGGAGAAAATTATGGAATAAGTGGGGGGGCTTCCCTGGTGGCGCAGTGGTTGAGAGTCCACCTGCCGATGCAGGGGACACGGGTTCGTGCCCCGGTCCGGGAATATCCCACTTGCCGCGGAGCAGCTGGGCCCGTGAGCCATGGCCGCTGAGCCTGCGCATCCGGAGCCTGTGCTCCGCAACGTGAGAGGCCACAGCAGTAACAAGAAGGGTGACTCTGGGTTCCCCAGAGAGGACGTGATTAGCTTGTTTGAATAATTCTGCAGGCTGGCAGGAAGCTGGATTCAGAGCAGGCTGCAGTAGCTGGTCCAGTTGATAGGGGAACTAGCCGAGTGGAGAGTCTTTCCCTGTGATTAGGGGCATACTTGGTGAGAGCTGAGAAACTTGTGGTTTGGCCTTTTGAGCCCTAGGATGTTCAAAGTTGTCACAGGAGTACTTAACGTTGCATCTTAATTTCAGGCCTCCCACCATACTTCCTAAATTTCTTCCCCGAATGAAGTACCAGTGCTAAAATAGATAACCGAGAAGGACCTACTGTATAGCACAGGTAACTCTGCTCGATATTCTGTAATAACCTAAATGGGAAAAGAATTTGGAAAAGAATAGATACATGTATATGTATAGCTGAATCACTTTGCTGTACACCTGAAACTAACACAACATTGTTAATCCATACTCCAATATAAAATAAAAATTTTAAAAAGTGTTTTGCACTCTTGAACTTCAAGGACAAGTGTAATTTGTTCTTTTGATTGAAAACCATTGAGAGTTTATCATATGTCAGTACTTGTTAACTTTTAACAAACTATGACTCAATGTACAGTTATTTCACAAACTCAAGAATGTAAAATTTTCATCCTTCCTGTTATTAACATTTGTGTCAGTGTTTCAAATTTGTTTCTTCTAAATCATTTTTCTTAGCCTTAGGAGAGGTGACTTAACCCAGCCATATTAACTTTTTAAAAGAAAAAATTACACTTTTGTCTTTCTTTTGTTTTTAGATGTAAAATTCAAATTATGATATGAAATGTACCGATTTCTTCTGTATACAACAAGTATCCATTTGCTACACAATCTAGTGAATTTTGCCATTTTCCACACTATCATTGCCTCTGGGGTAAAGTTGATATTTTTCTTTCTTCCTGAGAGAATCAAGGAGACTAGCTAACTTATCTCCTTTAAAGATGCCATGAAACACTCCTATAGCAACCGAAAACATTTGTCCATTGAATTCTACTTACAAGACACTGTTCTACGTATTAACAGGTATTTTTTACTCATTTTATACTTACAAAACTCCTATAATATAGATGAGAAGACCGAGGCACAAATAAATAAGTTGTCCAAGGTAGGCATGGGCTATGAATCCCAGTAATGTGGATCCAGAATCCATGATCTCAAACACTACAATATGCTACTTTTAGAAATAAACACTTTCTGCAAATATTACTTACTTGGAAGCAAATGATATCCATGTGGACATAACTAGAAAAAAACACTACATCAACAATTCATCCATCCATTCATGAAAATATTCTTTCAAGAAAATTTTAATTACCAAGTATTTTCAAAGCAGAATGCTGAGCAGTCTACCAAAAATTGACTCAAAATGTCCCTTTCTTCATGGATGTTATAGTCGGAGAAGAAAAACAAAAGTAAAAACACATTTTTAAAATGTGTTTCCAAAATGTGATATGCATAATTGTAAGTCAAAAAGAGGGCTCTATGGGATCCTATGGGAAGACTCTCTGCCCTGATCTTTCTTTGGTAAGCATCACAACAGTCAAGGAATACCGTTGTCTGGGTATAATTTGGATGCAGGAATACCTGGTGCACGAATTAAGTCTCCACATCTTAAAGGTTGTATGTATTGCCAGCAATAAGAATTGCACTGGAATAGGTGGAGGTGGAGGTGGGAGCTTGAATTTATGCTGGCAGATTCAGCTCTCCTTTCTGCAAGACCCAAAGCTTTGAAATTGTGTAAAAGGAAACATTGCGAAAAATGGTTACTGTGCTCCTCAGTGTGCAAAATGGAAAAAAAAGGTAAAAGATGTCTTGAATAATTTAAAATAGAAAAATACTTCTAAAGTTAGTTATTTTGGAAGCCAGAGGTAGAACAGTCCTTTTTTTTCTCCCTTGGTAATGAGAGTGGGAAGAAAAGAAGAGCAGTCTCAGAGCAGCTCTCAACATTATCCGAGGATTTTGTAATAAAAAACTCTCTCATGAGGATGTCTTGATAGTTGCTCCTATCCATTATATGCTGTATGAATACACAATCCCTTCCAATGCCCTTGTCCTAAATCTGAAAAATATTTGCTTGCTGACCCTGAGAATTTCAATCACACAACCACTGACTTATTTGGCACTCAGGATCTATTATGACAGGTTTTTTTGTTTCACTGATAATATTCTTTACTCAATGAAATTAGTTTTTTGTAGAAATACTATACATAGCATCTTGATAGCTATTATAAATTTACTATATTTACTTATTTTGATGTTGCTTATTAAAATATGTTTAATAGTCAGGGCCTGATTCATGAAAATACCTTGACAAAACCTCCAACATATACTCGTAGCTTTGAATAAAATATATAAAAATTAAGAAAATATCGTATTCCTTTTCAAATTTTTGGAGAAAGCTGAAACTGCTTTATGGGGAAAAGAAACATGATTTCAACAAACATTTTTGGAAGAAAAAATTCTATGTTCCCATTCTGTATTTAATGTTATATATAGATATTGATATAGAGATAAAAATAGAAAATATCTGTAGATGGTATAAGACTGATAAATTAGTGGGAATATATCTATCTATCTGTCACTTATCATCATTTATCTATATCACCTGTCATCTATCCATACAATATAGCATAATAGAAAAAATGAATATGGAATGTCTGTAATTTGTCACTGATATATTCTTTCACACAGAATTGCTCATAAACTCTCACAAAAATCATTCAAGTTACAAAAACATGTTGGAATAATGGGCAATACTAAGTGATCTAGCTCTGTGACTTAGGGAAGGTCAACCTCTGCCTCTCAGTGTTCACATGTATACACATAAAGATACTAATCACCTTTACGTCAGGGTAAATAAATAAATACATTTAAAATTTATGAGCTCTTGACATACAATAAATCATCAAAAAGTATAACTCTTATTAGAAATAGTTTTAAGAATTATTTTTTTATCTTGGACACACCTCCCATAAAAGGGTGATATTCTACCTATGTATTGAAAAATAATAAGAATTTTCCACTGAATGCTCTATTTGACATTCCAGATAGAGAAATAACATGTAAAAGGCATGATTCTTAAGGATATAAAAAGATTTATTGTGGCTTAAATATATAGTGCTTTGGTGGAAATGACAAAATGTGAATTTGGGCATTCAGGTTTGCCTTGAGGCTGTATTACATTTGGCAAATTAGTGATCCCCAATAAATATCAGTTTGTGTAAAGCTGGAATAATAATAGCCTAAATTGGAATGAGGATTATGTGATAGGTAGTTCGTCCTGTCAATGCTTGGGACAAGGTGAAGACTCATGGGTTTGTCATCGTTGTGCTGGTTGTATGACTGTTATTACTTTATAATTTTACTTTACTTTATTACTTTATAATTACTTTATATATATATATATATATATATATATATATAATTACTTTATAATTCCATGTACTTTGACCTTCATTTGTGATATTTGCACAAATGGAAGTGTAAGTATTTGTGTTTCAAAAAGATCATTATTACATTGGCAGGAGTTTGGAGAATGGGATAAAGAGAAACTATGATAGGAGAAAACAAGGAAACAGTTGGGATATTCCAGGTACACAGTGAAGGTACATTTATTTTTGATAATTGCAGGAAGAATAGACAAGTGTTAGAAAATGTAAGCAATATTTAGGACATTAAGTTAGTCACATTTCAGCTTAATTAAATAAATGTATGTGGAGGGATAGGACTGGTCAGAAGATAAATGAATTTGAGCAGTCTGCACTGGACCACTAAATGGATGGTAGAATCATTCACTTATGAAGAAAATTCCAGAGGAGTAACAATGTTGGGAGTCAAGTGAAAATGTTTAATTGGGAATTGTCTTAAATGTGAGTATCCACGCTCCACTGATCTGGAAAAATTTCAAATTTGGCCATCTAAAATTTAAATATTCACAGGAATTGCAATGATAATATAATATTTTACTTTAATGCAAACTCAGTTGTATAGTTGTTTATACCATATGATTTCCATAAGACAATGCCTGAAATATGACTGTGGAATAACTACGCTGATTATTACTACTAATTATTTGCTTAATTTCTTACTAAGTTTTATTTACTTTTTTTGTGTTTTCATTTAGTACCACTTTTGAGCTAATGCTGTATACTATTGATACACAAGGAATGTATTTGATTCTAGATGTTTATAAAGATGTGATCACCATTGCAGTAAGGAATCAATAATAGAAAGAAAACAGGGTTTCCTTGCAGTAGAGACTTTATTTAAGCTTCAGCTTTCCTATTTCTGTTTGGCATTGGGTCAGTCACATAATCTCAGCCTCAGTTTTCTTATTTAAAAGTGAGAATGATAATGCCTATCTTGAATTGGCACATGTTATTTTCCAAAAATGACTGTAATAACACTTTTCATCCCACATGCTCTTCCAGAGCCTTGTCATGCTCTTAAGAGGTGGACTCTCTATCCTCTCTTCTTGAGCCTGGGCAGGCTTTTGAAACTATCTGGACAGTAAAAGTGGGAGATATGACATATGACTTCTGAGGCCAGGTCATCAAAGGCAATAGAGTTTCCACCTGGATGCCTCTGTTGGGAGTCTTGCTCTTGGATCCTTGACCCAATTCTGCGGGGAGGTTAAGCATCCACATGGAAAAAACTTATGTAGATGTTTCAGATAACAGCCTCATTCAGGTAAGATGTCATCTGTCATCCAGCATCAACTGTCATATATTGAAAGAGTGATCCTTCCCATGATTGCAGCCATTGATCCTTTCTAGCCACTCCAGCTAGAAAGCTGAGTTGAACCATTCCCATTAAGTCTGACCCCAATTCTAGATTTGTGAATTCAATAAATGATTGTTTTTGCCTTAAGCCACTAACTTTGGGGGAGGGTAGTTACCTAATAGATAATTGAAATTCTCACTGTATTTTAGGAATATTCAAATGAAATATTATATGAAAAGGCTTTTAGAGCTCTGAAGTCTTTACAGATGAAGAGCATGAGTATTATCATTCCTAAAACTCTTCACTTTAAATACTCTGCCTCTGCCAATGTTTATTGACCACAGTATCTTATAAGATAATGAAATATAGGCTTTATTTCTAAATTAAATCTGTAAATTACATAACATTTTCAGCTCAAGAGCAATTGATGTGTTCAATATATGTCCCAACCCATCCTTGATCACTCTGTAAAGGCCAAATGGCAAATGGTTGTTAATTACAGATCTATTTAATATAAAATATAGTAAGACACAGCTAGAAGTTTATATTTCAGTTTTCCTTGATACTAGGATTCTAGGAAAATTTATTTGATCAGATTTTTTTCTTCCCCTTTGACTCTTCTTTTGTACTCTCTACCTGTCTTAAAACTAACATTAGTCTAAGGCTATACTGTCTGTTTGCATTCTCATCTTGAATGATACACCTAGTCTTTCAAATGGCAATGGATTTCTTGCATTGCTGCATTATGTTCTTTAAGGCAATGCTAACAGATGCAACAGACAAACCCTCAAAATCTCGGTGGATTAAAACAATATTAACTTTTTTCACTCATAAATAAAATTTATTTCAAGAAGTGATCCAGGACCCAGGTTATTTTCATCTCTTCGCTCTCCCAGCTTTATTCCATGGCTTCCAAGTCACCACAGAAAGGGAAAGAAAGGGAAAGACCAGTAAGGATCCTGTACGGAGAGTTGCTTTATGGCTATGTCTTGGTAACACTAAATTATCTTCTAGCTACGTGCCATTGATTGGAACCCAACCAATGGCTTGCACTGCATTTGCCTAATGCAGTCTATATCTGTGTCCAAAAAGAAAGTAGGTTTGATGATTATCCAGCAGTCACTGCCATCTAGCAGTTCCTCCATGAACACTATAACAGATTCTCTTCATCTTTTAATTCCCCAGAGTTCAGTAAATAATCATTAAATTGACATCAGTTCTAGCTTTAACCATCCTGTAAAGAATCTTTTTCCTCATCATTTAACACAACCCCTCCCAGGTGAACTATATTCTGTTAGTATCAAATTGATTATGTTTCTCCTAGACATCCCATATATTCTTGTCTCAGATTTCCATTTACCATATTTCTTGTCTTAATGATCTTCCTGTGGATATTTTATCCATCATTAAAGGTCTGAAGAAAATTTATTCTCCATAAATTCTAAAAGCATATCTCTTCATCTTTGATTTTCCAAGACTTCAACAGATATTTTTTTTAATTTATATAAGTTTTGCATTATCCATGCCTTGGAAGCTTTTGTAAAGTTGCAGTCCATTTAAAAATAGATATTTTGTTCTATTAGAAGGGTAATATAATACTCTTCAAATTCTTTTCTGGGTATTATTTGATCTGATTAGCTTAATGTTATTATATAGAGACACAGGATGCTAAGAAAATGAATCTAGGGAAAGAATTTAAATATCACAACATAGGAAAGATTGGTGACAGCTTAAGAGCACAAGGATATATCAAATAAGTTTATCAACAGATGCTCGGATTAAGGAGTATTTGTGGAATTTACCTACTGTAAATATATTTAACCTAGTCATTCTTTGCACTGAATAAGATAACACATACACAATTATGTAACATTAAGGTTATCTTCTATATATATTAGTAACTTTATATTTCTTATTTTACTCTATCTCTCCTTCTTACTCATTTTAATATCTAGGCACAATATGGGCTAAATGTAAATACAGCTTTTCTACTATGGATTCATATGCCATATTTTCCTGTGTTAGTTTGAAAAGGCTTGAGATCAGGTTTTTTATTTTATTTTTTAATTTAAGAAAGGTATTCATCTTATTCGAAAATTACCCTAGCTCTCTAATCATTTTGAAAAATACCATCTGGCTTCAACGTTTTCTAAATATATAATCATAAGAATAAAAACAACCTGCATATATTATATCTGTACTTTTGTTTCTCCTTGATCATCAAGATTAGGAACTATATTTGATCATTTGTTTGCCTGTTTTTCTTCTAACTTTACAATTTTCACTCAAACATTTCATGTTTGCTTATTAGCATCTGTTTGTTTTAAAGCACACAATTATGACAAATAAATAAAAACTACTTAGACTCTGTTTTGAATTCATTCCAAAATAGCTTGAAAAAGAGGTAAAGTCAATATAGCCAATATTTTCTTGGGGGAAAATAAAGATTAAAGTGATACCACCATTCCAAAGAAAACTGCTCAATGATCGTGAAATAAGCATATGCTGATGTTATACATTCAATCAGATAGCCAGAAGTCTGAAACTTCACGGGTATTGAGTTTTCTTATTGGTTCACAAGGTGCTAGAACATTTAATGTGTATCAAGTGAGCACAGGAACCATTTGCCAGTTGCTATTAATGGTATATCCTTGAGACAAAAGACACCCGTTCCATCATTTGGTACATTCTTACCATTAAGCTATTTGCTAAACCAGACTATAGTTTAAATCTACCCTCTCGTATTCTACCATTTTAAAAATATATGAAATTTTAAAGGCCCCAGGATATTTCCAAACTCTTCATATATGCCGTATTGCTAATTTCACACCTTAGGACATCTTAAATTGAATGCTTTTTTTTTTTTTTTTGCCACTTTACATTTGCTATTACACAAGCAAATCTCTTCTCTTAAAATGTTCACACTGTATTCCTATCACCATAGTTATATGCATATTCTAGTCCTATTTAAACGGAAAAGCTTCTCATTCCATTAAAAAATGTTCCCTCTTTGCCGTATCCAGTTTTATTTCAGCTCTTCTTTAACATATCCTTTTATCTATATTTTCAGTTTTCTCTTAAACATTTGAAATACTTGATAAAGAGTAAATACTTGGTAGAAACTACAAAATATGTAAAAATATTGACTCTATTTCCCCTAACACGTTTCTAGTAATTTTATACCATAAACATTAATTGTAGACCTTCTTATGAAGGAATTCCTTCATGAGCATTTTCAGTTTTATTTTAACTATACATAAGAAATCCATGATGCTCTAAAGTAGAGGTAATGGCAATATGACATATGATAGAAGCATAAGAGCAGAACAAATTATTACAATGAAACAGTAAGAATATTGTTTTATGTATTTTTCCCAAAAATTTGGATGTTGAAGTTATTTATGGAATAATATTGCAGACCCTGTTCACTGAGCTTCAACCAAATTATCCACATGTTTTAATTGGATCAAAATACCAATGAAATAAGTTTCCTTAATAATATAGACATTAAAAAAAACTATTTATTTTATTCCCTTAGGTATACATTGAGATAGACCAGAATTACTTATTAAGTGCATAGTGCTATGCATTGGGGATAGATTAATAAATGACAGAACCACAGTTCCGGTCCTCATGTATCTAACAGTCTAAGGGTTAAGCTATATAACAAGCAATTATAAATGTACCAAGTTGGAAAACTGTGATAAAGTGATATATTTTCATTTAGGGATATCCAGAAAATGTTTTTAGGGAACGTTGATATTAAAACCAAGAATCATGAATGTAAGATACTAGTAGCCAAGATTTGTTTACTGTGAGCTAGGTGCAGTGCTAAGTTCTTTCCCTTTTTTAACAAACGTCTCTTTCTACCCTTCTGATATAGTACTGTAATTGTCCCTATTTTACAAATAAGTAAACTGGGGTACATTTAGGTATTAAGGGTTAATTGTGAGAGTAAAGCACTTCATTCAAAGGCAATCATTTGTCTCTGACATGAGAAAGAGCATGAATTTTTCTTTCTTTTTTTAAAAATTTATTTATTTTTGGCTGTGTAGGGTCTCCATTGCTGCATGCAGGCTTTCTCTAGTTGCGGTGAGCAGGGGTTACTCTTCGTTGTAGTGCGCGGGCTTCTCTTGTTGCGGAGCACGGGCTCTAGGTGTGTGGGCTCAGTAGTTGTAGCTTGCGGGCTCTAGAGCACAGGCTCTGTGGTTGTGGCTCACAGGCTTAGTTGCTCTGAGGCATGTGGAATCTTCCCGGACTAGGGCTCGTACCCGTGTCCCCTGCATTGGCAGGAGGATTCTTAACCACTGTGCCACCAGGGAAGTCCAAAGAGCATGAACTTTTCAAGGAACCAAAAACATGGAGAATCCAGACTGCAATGGACACATTGCAGAAACAAGACCGTATAGGACCTCACAGCCAATATTAATGCCCTTTTCATTTTCTCTCTCTTTTTTTCCCTGCCTGCAAAAAAATGTCTATGGAGGCTTCTAAGTAAGTGCAAGCTGATAATATAGTGTTTTCTAAGCACAATTCTTCACTTGTGCTTCAGGTGGAGAACAAATTGAATGAGAGAAAGCAAATACCATAAAACTCACTTTGGCATTGTTGATATAGAAGACAAAAAAATTTTCTATGAAAAGTTTAAAACTTATTTTCTTGGGAATTAAGTACAACTATTTCTCCACATTATTCATGATGAAGGAAAACTGAACACTTAGTAAAACTTCCATAGTCAAGTTTATAAACATTATTCTCCTCTTTCTCCTTCTTTGAAGGCATTCTACTTTTAATAGTATTTGTGCCAAAAATATGAACATTAAAAAACAGACCGAAAAACCAACATTTTTTAAACAAGTTAATTTATTTCCAAGATATCATGCTAAATGTTAAAATGAGAAAAGGTATCAAGGTTGTTGAAAAAAAATAAGGTTCATAAGTAAGGAATTAGTTAATATCTATTTCAGTTATCCATTTTCCTTAACTTAGAATTGTACTCATCCCTGAATATAATTTAAAAATCATTTTTTTAGGCAGCCTTCCTCAGTTATAATGTGCAGGATGAATTCCTCCTTTTTTCACTCACAGCACATTACTAGCTATTATTGCATATGATAAATGATTATATTTATTTATTCATTCATTTATTCATCCAATTTTTATTTAACATACCCAAACTTGTTCCAAAAAAGATTTTGATACTACTCACAGAGAGCTGCAAATTACAAGATAAAAATACAGCATGAAAAAATTCCTAAGATAATACGGAGAAAATCATTATTAAAGGCAGATGGAACTTAGTTAAATGTACAAAGTGTGTACCCCAAAGTTATATTTAATACACTGGTTCATAGTTAATTACTTTTGTGTCTGTTTCTTCTACTAGATTTGAATATTATTGAGGAGAGGAGTTGTATCCCATGCATCTTCATATCTGACTCCTAAGAGGTCCCAATAAATGCTTGTTGAATGCAAGTACACATGAATACATATGAAAAAAATGAGCAATTGTTTCTTAGTCCTAAGACACTTTAGCTGAAAAGGGTGAGCTACCATAATTAGGTATTGTGAAATTAGATTAGAATAAGGACATTTAACAGCTCTGTCTGTAAGTCAAAGCTTTGCAATGGGAAATATAAAAGCAGCCATGTAACATCTAAATGAATATTATCCATCAGATTTGACATTTATTAAGCAATAGAAGCTCACTGGGCACTGTCATAAACACAAACTCTTTTCCCAGTGAACTTAGATTTATATGTGCTGGCTTTTTTCCTGAAAAAGACTGATGTAATTTCGTATCAGATGGTAAAAGAATACAGAAAGATGACTTTAGTTTTCAGCTTTTACAGACACTAGCTTAAATCAACTTATGCTGGGAATTCATCATATTAGCTGGACTAAACATTCCAATTACATCTTTCCCCTTATGAACAGTAAATAAATTTATTTAAGAATTATTCACATGTATTGATACTGTCAGTAAATCTAATTACTGCTAATGAGACCACTGGTTCTTGCACTTCTTAAGTAGCATATAGCAATAGTTCTCAATTTTTTTTTTTTTTAACACCACAATCATAGTTCACTTTCACAACACTCTAATGCGCTCAGATGAAATTGCCTGTCTTTCAAATATTGTATGGAAGTAAAGCAAATCTAGGTGAAGAGTTCCTTTTGGAGTGTGGTATTCATAAAAGAATGTTAAAAGAAGGGAATAATAAAAATAGTGGTTTAAATATTTCAAAATATTAATTTTAAGAAATACCATATGAAAAAATATTTTTATGATTTCTATTCTACATGTAATTTTAATACCACATATATATATATATTACTGTAGACTAAATATTTCATTGCATTTGTAAAGTACTATTATAGGAATTTCTAATTTTTAACATGTTATAATTTTAAATACATATAGAAATAGTTCTAATTTTTGGTTAAAATTCTGACTTTTAACATTTTACAATGATTGTTAATATAATAGTTAAAGCTTATTGATTCAAGTAATTTCATCAGGCTCTGGTTTGTTTAGAAAAAAAGAGAAAAAAGGAAATTTTTTTGGTGGAATCCTGGACTACCAGGGGAAACAAGTTCATGAATTAATTTTGGAGGCAGTATCAAAAACATGTGGGAGACCCCAAGAGTGCTGTCTCTTTATTTTTATCCTGTTTCCAGTTATGTTCCTTTTGATTTCAAGAGAGAAATTTTAATTACCTAGAAGACAATTTTTTTTTCTCTATCCATTTGGAATACTATGATTGCCAGAAGTGCTGAGAGAAAAGTCTGTTTTTTGATTACTGTCAAAAATAATCAAAAGCAGAGACTAAAATGGTAAATAAAGATTTTAATTGTTAATATACTATTGAAATAGGGAAAGAGTCCAGTGTGAACTGAATTTAACTTCAATTTGTACAGAAGTGACTGAACTCTTTAAAGGGAAAGTGAAGTGGGGAAGGTAGTGAACAGGAGCAGTTCCATAGAATCAGTAAAGGGAAAATTTGCTAAAAGAAAAAAGGGAAGGAAGTCGCTCCATGTGAAATTCATCTGAGTTTGTTGCCTAATGCTTATCAAAGTTAGGCTCCTACCTGCTTGCTCCCCTGGGGCTGGGAGACAGGCGTCCTATCTTCAGGTGTTGGCTGGAACAAACACTACATTCTTCTGGCAGTCTTGAGTTTTCTCAAGCAGCTATTTTAGAGGAGTTAGGATCATCCTAGGGATGTGGCCTTGAGCTGTTAGAAACTACATTAGAGTTTATGTCTTTATAGGCCAATGTCTAGTCAGGAAGAGAGCTCAGAGGAGCCAGGCTAGAGTTTGGTCAAGGAAAGAATCTTTGTCATTTACAAAGAATCTTTGTCTAGCCTGGCTAGAGTTTGGTCAAGAAAAGAACCTAGAAGCCTTCATTTTTTCCCCCTTAAGTCATATAGCAGAAAATGGTTGCCAACATCTCCAAAGTTAACATAACCTATGTTTTGTTGACAAAAAAATGGATTTCTCTTCTTCTTCTATTTATAAAATCATAGATGGTCTATCTAAGGCCAGGTCTCCACTTCTGAAGAAATCAACCAAGGAAGTGGGTTCCCAGTGTATTAACTAGGTGGCTTTTAAAGCAGCTTTACAATGTGTGAAATATTAATATTCCTCCAAATATAAGAGAAACTGGGCAGAAAAACCAATATGTGGTCAGACCCAGGGATCAGAGGGGGGATGTAGTCAATGTCCTCATGCATGGTAGTCAGCTGTGGGGGTTACTCCCTAAACTGTGTGTACTGAGCTAATAAAGACAGATCTCAGTAACTCCTCATTCCCTTTAGCCTGATGGCAGGAAAGAGGGCAGGGATAAACACGATAAAAAATTGAATGGAATCTCTTTTACATAGACTTCAATTCTCCCACAGGTAGAATTAGACTAATCAATTTTGATTGGTCCATTATAGTCCCATATGTAAATGCTCAAAAACTATATTTTATTCCATTGATTCTGCTATGCTTGATTCATTTCCTTGTCATTTCTTAGCTTCATCTACTCTTTCATATTATAGATGTCTTGGTTACCCTGTCAATTTCTTACTTCAAAAATCTCCTTAAAATAATTATTGTCCTTGTGTGTGTGTGTGTGTATGTATTCTGACCCTGATTTCCCTTTAAAAAGAAATGAGAAAAAAATGATAATAATGACTTAGAAGGTTAATGTGAAGGTACAATTTTATAGCACAAGAAAAATCACTGAAGAGTTTCATACCTTGTAGGCAATCAATATATGTGAATTTGCACATCCCTGCTCATTCCAAATACAATTTCCCATCAGACAAATAAACTACATTATTCACATTAATCATACCTATTTTAAAGTCTGTGTCTGAAAAATAAAGTATCTGGATTAGCTGTATGTCTATTGTTATTGGCTATTTCTTCTCTTGGCTTTGTTGATTAGATTTATTTCTTAGCACACTATGCATGAATTTGATAGACATAGTGCAAGAAAAATTGTTGTGGTTCTGAATGAATGATACTCTTTTCTACAGAATTTCTTCTAAGTTAGTGTTGGACAAATCACTCTGAGCCTCAGCATATTACCAGTTGACACTTACTAAAATAGTATAATCTTTCAGGAGTCTCTGCTGAAAGCCTGGTTCGGAACCAGGGTCCCCAAATTTTATTTTTTTAATGCCTAGCACCAAGAGACTGCTAAACATTTCTGCTTAGCACTTTAGCAATTAGTAACTTCTTTCTGTTTGATTTCTCAGCTTCTTACCACTGGGAATCTTAGGATTTAGCAAACATTTAAAGAGCAAAATCTTCTGGAATTTTATGTCCATATTCCTGTTGTTTTCTTTTCTCCTGGGTCTTGGCATCTGAGTTCCAATTTTGGTCTCTCCAGGCCAATGAAACTAACAAATGTTCTAGTTGCTACTTTCCCCTGAGTGTGAATGTCAGTCTCTGTGAAACATAAAATGTCTTCAGGAAAAAGCTATAGAAAAGCTCAGGCTCACCTCACTGTCTCACCCACCATTCTTTCAAAGATCTTAGCTCCTCAAATTCAGGCTATGTTGGTCGTTCTTGGATGTCTTTAAAAATCTGGGCTTTGTTAGTTTCTTGTGTATTTTTTCGTTGTTGAGACAGAAGCATATGTACTCAGTATTATGGACCCTGGACTATCTCGAGATATCACCCTGATAAAATCTGCACAGAACTGGAAATATGAACAATTTTACATAGCATTAGCCATTACAAATACATATAAATCATCTTATACTGAGAGTGGAAAGAGTAAGGGATTGTGTGGCTTTATTTATTACTGATAAGAGATTATCACCAAGTTGTCAGCATTTACAAGGAAGTATCAGAGACTGAAGTAACAATTTTTTGAATGATAAAGTACAATAAAAATAAAAGTACATGTGACAAGACTAATATAAAAATCAACATAAGTTAATATGTAATGCTATTAACAGATGATAACATTGTTTGAAACAATTTCAAACTTACAGAAAAGCTGCAATAAGGAATTCTTCTCCCAGGAATATTATTAATAGTTCTCAGAGCAAGTAGACAAATGTAGAAATAAATATAATGTAATACAGTGTTGGTTTTAAATAGAAAGTTTTATGAAAACAAAGGAAATTTCATCTCCCTGATTATCTACTAATGTTAATTTATTAGCTTAATTTCCTGATTAAATACATTGAAAGTAGAATAGTGACTTAATGTGCAGAACAGAGGGACAAGTTAGCCTAAAACGTGTTACTGTGAAAGAGATCTTTTAATATTTAGCTAACCTCCATACTACAGAGCAATATGATATCTTAAGAAGGTATAGAACCATTTAAAAGTGAATGGACAGGGCTTTCCTGGTGGCGCAGTGGTTGGGAGTCCGCCTGCTAATGCGGGGGATGCGGTTGCGAGCCCTGGTCGGAGAAGATCCCACATGCCGTGGAGCAGCTAAGTCCGTGTGCCACAACTACTGATCCTGCGCTCTAGAGCCGGTGCTCCGCAACAAGGGGGGCCACCGCAATGAGAAGCCAGTGCACCGCAGCAAACAGTAGCCCCCGCCTGTCTCAAGTAGAGAAAAGCCCGGGTGCAGCAACAGATACCCAGTACAGCCAAAAAAAAAAAAAAAAAAAATTAATTAAAAAAAATAAAGTGACTGGACAAATCCATTTCAATATAGCCCTTAGTATGTACCCAAGTCAACAGGTTCATATAAGGAATTTTTCTGCTACAACTTGAGGAAATTTAGTTATCTAACATTCTCTTTTATTGCCATCTCTAAAGTTATATTCTTTACAGGAAGAGCTTTTTTTGACAGCAACAACTTTACAAGAGGAACTCACACTCTCTCCCAGATGGCTGAAAAGTAACAGATCCATGGATATGCTGAGGTGATGGGAGAAGTGTAAATTGAAAACAAACAACATGTAGGAAATACCCTCTTTTTTGCTTTGAATATTGAGCATTGAAAGAATTTTTTATTCTTATATGGGAGGGGAAATGGTGAAATGTTACACTGTGGATTTGAAAAGGAGTTGTTTTGATGGCATAAATATTAGGAGGTTTCATATTTCATTTTGGCGATTCATATATGATATGGAGAAAAAGCTATTAGTGGGGAATGAGGCTGGATGTCAGAATTTCATAGGCACTACGGAAATTATACTGAGTTCTTCAAAGAGTAGACACGATTACTGTTCTGTACTAATAATATATGTCTGATGCACTCACTAGCTTCACTAGTCTCCTTTCATTTCTTTTAACAATAGTTATTAATATTTTTAAAATAATAAAATACTTGTAGCATGTGTATTTTATTCAACATATTCTATTGATACTCTACTGATAGAGCCTTTTCTCTTGCCTCTTTTTTTCCTGTTACCATGTTCTCATTCCACCACCACCCCGCCCCCCATCCCAATGGATATGGTTCTACTAGAATAGAATCTAGTTAATGGTTAACAAGGACTAGCTACAGTTGGGGTTAAAGTATTGAATATAGAATTCAATATACTCTCCATCACATTTAGGCATTTCCAGTAACCTTAACCTAATGGATTCTTATCCTCTTGAACCACTATTTTCCTTTCATTACAATGATGTTGATTGCATGCAAGTGATGACAGAGATAGGAATATAATTTGCAGCCTCTCCCAGTTGTGGTACTGATAAAGCATTTTCATAATACTGTCTCTTCAATGAATTATTTCAGATCTTCCTGGAAATTTAAATATTTGTTATTGGTTAACATCATTTGGGTGACTATTAAACAGAGTTAGTAAAATTACTATTATCATGGCATTATTGACATTTGAATTATTAATATTAAACACCTAATGTAATTTTTATTTAGGTATAAAATAATAGAGGAAAGTATTTAAATGTATGGCCCAATGAGTTTTTGCCTTATGACTATAACTACATAAACACCACCCACGACAAGAAATAGAGTATTAATGAGACCCCAAAAGCAGTATTTCTCCACCTGTCCTTGTCACTGTCCCCCTCACCTAAGGTAATGTGATTCACTGTTTTTAGTGTATAGTTCTATGAATTTTGACAAATGCATAGGGTCTTGTAATAACCATCACAATCAAAATCAGTCCATCAACCTTTAAATTCTCTAATGTAATGGTCTGCACCCAAGACTGTTTGATATAGACAGTTTTTGTCTTTTCCCCTTTCCTCAGTGGCAATAGGCATCTGGGGGTATAGGGGAATGCCTGTGGTGTGTATGTGTATATAATTTTTAAACACTAGTGAAAGTATTTCTTTGGTATAAACTACTTGCTGTGAAATTACGAAGTTGAAGTGAATAAACATTTTTTTAAAATCTTGAAACAATCTCAAAATTATAGAAAAGCCACAAGAACATGACAAAGAATTTTGTTTTCCTAAACCATCTGAGAGTAGATTACTTACCTGATGTCCATAGCTTCCAAATATTTTAGTATATATTTTCTAGAAATAAGGAAATTCTCTAACACAAACATAGTACAACCCTAAAAACAGAAATAGTAGCATTGATACATTACTAACATCTAATTCTCAGACCCTCTATAAATTTTTCCTAATGTCCATTTAATGTCCTTTATACAACAAAGCAGCCAGATCAGAATTATGTTTCACATTTGTTTCTTATTTCTCTTTAGTCTCCTCCAGCCTAAAATAGTTCCCTTGTCTTCCCTTGATGTTTATGACCTTAATACTTTTGAAAATAGCCCATTGGTGTGATGTCGAAGGACCTTCAGTTTGATTTGCCTAAGGTTTTCTCATGATTAGATTTAGGTTATGTGCCTTTGGTAGGAATGTTACAGAGGTCATGCTGATTTTTCTCACTACATCCTAACCATTGGTGAATATTTTTAATTTATCCAGTTATTGATGATGTTAACTTTAATTATTTCATAAATGTTCTTCCAAGCTTTTCTCCTATAGCTGCCCCCTTTCCCCCTTTGTAATTTGCATTCTGTAAGGAGGTTCTTTGAAATTATTTAAATATCTCATTTCTCATCATACTTGTTTGTTTACTATTTTAGCTTGGATTCAAGGTTTCTTATTTTACTCAGTAGATTATAATCTGTAACAATTAATTTTATTGTTCAAATTGTCCCATATTTGGCAAATGGGAGCCCTTCAAGCTTCCTTCTCTGCCTTTATGACTGGCCCCATCATTTTCCCAGCCCTTCCCTGCTTTCTGACCCAACAGGTTCTAAGTTTTTCTCTTATTTCCCTTTGCTACCCTGGAATTAGCCATTTCTCCAAGAATCAGAATTGCTTTTAGTGGAGATTTGTACATAGGAGCCAAAATTTGGGGTTTGGTGACATCATTACTGTTGAGGTATTACTGCTTCCCAGCCCTCTCAAAGGGCAGACCTAGGTTATCAATGTTTGTTTTTACATTTTTATCTATTTCTATCCAACTCTTTTACACTGTTTATTTCTATATTTATCCACCTATATTTATTTCTACATCTGTATATATTGAAAACTATGAATTCATGCCAGTACAAGCAATTCCAATCTAATCAACAAATTTTCTTCTATTTTTCTCTATATTATTATTTGTAACTTATTTAGCTGGCTTCATCATTCCTAGTATATTTACTGCCTTCTTCCTCCATGAAGATGTCTTCCTTATCTCTGCTTAGTAAAGGTATACTGTTGCTGACTCTTCAGTAGAAATGCCCTCCTCACCCTACTTGGGTTGTCACTTCTCCCTCGGCCAAATCAACCTCCCATCCCCTGTTTGGACATCTGACTTGTTGTCTCACCTCAAAACTTCAGAACTAAATAGTTCATAAAGTGTTGGGGTTGGGGGAAGGAACAAGAGAAGTGGAAGAGGTAAGGTGAATGAACTCTTTCAATTTTAATACAACACAAAATTGCTCTTCTATTTTCCTATGAATGTGTTATTTAAATATTTTTAACCCTTGCTAAATGATAGGAAATAAAAATTCTTTTTGAAATATTTTTATTTCTTTAACAATGACTGAGGTTGAATTTTTTTTTAATATTGGGCATGTGTTTTTTTATTCTATAAAACGTTTTTTAAATCATTTTTCTACTTTGCTCTTTCTTGCTGACTGATATTTTCATTATTCACTCAACCAATATGCACTGCACATGTGTTATTGATCTTTAATATTTCTCTCTAACTGGCTATTTTTATTTTGATGAGCTCTTTATATGGAATTCTAGTAATGAGTCCCCCCAAGGTAAGAATCAAGTTTCATATTTACCCTGGACCCATTTCACACATGGTACAATAACAAATACTCATTAATTAGCAACTTCCTTTCATTATTTTTTTGAAAATAATTAACCTGAGGTTTATGGATAAGTTTCAGAACACTTATGAACTTGAAAATATATGGGTATGTAGGTGTATCTGTATGGGTATACTTTTCTTAAGAAAGAGGCTAAATTTTCCATGGTAACACTGAAATAATTCATTTGGCCCCAATATTTTATTATAAAAATAGAGAAGATGTAAACTTTAATGATAAATGAAGAATTATTTATATTAAAGGATATGAATAGCCTTATAAAATTATTCTACATAAACTTCTGATGATCAAGACAATAACCTTTGACCTCAAATCCTCATAGCATACAGACTAACAAGAAATTTTCAATCCTGGCTGGTAAGAAATGCATCCCCTGATAATGGATCATCCAAAAGAAAAGGTTTTATTTTTTTCTTTTTTTTATTCGGAGATATGATTGCTTTATTTCTACAAAGAAATTTTATTTAAAGTAAAATAACAGCAAACAAAAGTATTCTTCTCCAGTGTTTGATATAAATACTCCCTAAGTTGGACATATTTTTATCTAAACAAACTTTTCTAAAGTGCTTAAATTGTAAATAGGAGTTAAAATACTTCTTCCATAGCTTAAATTATATTTTAAAAATTGTAAGTCGCATTTCATAGCAAGGGTAACAGGGTTTAACCACTTCTGAATTACTCTGGTAAAGGATATAATTTTGAAAGTTGTTAACCATGAAATGCATGTCTCTAAAAGATAGAGAGGTAATAGTCTTGAGAGAGTGTAAAATCCTGCCAATTGGTAATTGACTTTGTGAATTACCCAGAGTATATCTTTCTACAATTAGTAGCTATTAAGTATTTTTTTAATACATAAATATCAAATGTAAGAAAATTTGCATCAGTATTTGGCCATTTTGTTCTGTGGTGAGGATCACACAGATCCATAACAAAATACTATAAATAATCATAGTGTCAGTATCACCTCAATGAATGCTAGAATCTTAGAGTTTTAATTTTTTACCATAATCTACAATCTTACATTCAATCCCCTCTTTATATGTTTATTTAGTGGATATTTATAGAGTGTCAATAATGCTAAAACTTAAATATGTGAGATTCAATAGAATAGCCCCATGATATATGAGGTCACACTACACTGAGTGTGAGGGGAATATGGACATTAAACAATGAGTAAAGGGAGGGCTTACTCCCTTTGGGTTAATATTAAGTATTTGGGCAGGGGCAGAATTCAGAATCAAAACTACATACCCATGCCAATACTTATTTTGGCTCTGTTGATACAGCAGGAAATTCCTCCTTTTAATATATTTCTGATGTTCTTGGAACCTTTAATTTATATATAAATATCACAAATCTTTCCTTGTGAGAAAGTAAAAGTCAAGAAAAGAGCATAGGGTTGGATGGAGAATGAGGTACACAGAAAGAGCATCAGCGTAAGAGTATTATTTGGTTTGGCTTTATCAACCCCTACCCCACAATTGATTTCTATGAAAGCTCAAGTTCAGATTCTAGCCCTGACACCTACTAGCTATGTGATGGGGAGAGAATTATTCTATCTCTTAAACCTGAGTGCTGTCATATATAAATGCTGTCATACATAAAATGGGTGTGATAATGTCTGCTCTGAGTCAAGGGGATTAATGTGTGATGTACATAAAATACCTTGCATAGTGGCTGGCTTATGATAAGCTTCTATTGGACATTTTGATATCCTGAATATAGTTCCAACTCTTCAAGACCAGAATGTTTGACCAGGAAAGTTGACTTTCCTGGGCTTCTACATTACCTTACCTATTCTCACAATAAATTTCTATCACCAGATGAAACATGAGCCTTCTATGTAGCTCACTGAAATCTCAAACAGGTTAAATAACCTGCATTTTTACGGTGTGCTCCATACCGTACTGAACTGATCAATGGGCATTATCATAATATTGTAGTTAAACTTCTAGTCATACCAGAAAATCAACATATCTTTAATAAAATGTCTGTTTATTTTGGTCAGATATAGCAATTAGTACAAGAATGCTCTTCTTTTTCTAATTGCTGCAATCACTAGTTATTCTATCTGGGAATAGTAAAAGGTCACTTATTTCTCATTAGTCCAGTCTGACTGCACAGACATGGTTTAAGACTTTTCAAGATTTGCAAATTTATGCAACAATAAGAGCAAAATTACTTCAGGAAGAAGTAGCTCAAGAAGAAGGATGTAACTACAGTATTGTTTAAAAATTTTTAGAAAGGTCAGAAAATTGACTTGAACTGGGAATCCAGATAACATCGTAATTGAAAACAGATGCACTAAGCAGAAAGCAGCCTTTCGGTTTCTGGTTCCTGAACACTAATGCAATTGCCCGGTTGCCGGTTGTGAAGTCATGCTAATGACTCTACATGAATTTTTAATACCTCTCTCAGACATTTAGCTAATGATAGGTTATAAATTACTTTGCTACCTGAAATGTAAGACCAGATCTATATTATGTTAATGAATCAGATGCTACACTGCAGATGATTGGTATGAATCATCAGGGCCTATTACAGCTGTACTGGTAATGAGCAGTAGTTCGTTTCAGTGTACAGACTTGGATTTATAATCGAGCTTAGTAGCATTTTCTAATGAGGAGAAGGTAGCTTTACTTTTTTGAAATTCAGGTGTTTTCCCTATGAAAAGGAGTAATATTACTTCTCACAGATTACCTCTCACAAAGAACAAATTATGATGGTGTATTAAAAATAATTTGTATATGGCAGACTTAGATATTTTTTTAAAGATTTCGTGACCATTCTTTAAACAAAATTAGATTTTAAACATTTGTTTAGCATTTAATAATAGAAAAATAATTTAAAATAAATCTATTGGGATATTTAATGAGAAGGAAAAAAGCTGATTAAAGAAAAGTTATTTCTTCACTTCACTGAAATCTTCTGTAATATTTTATTCAGGGAAGTTATGTTACTTTATATTATAAAATTATTTCACTTTCATTTTAATAAAGCCTTAAAATCTTGAAATTAATTCTGATTATCAATTAACAAACAAGGTAGATTCAATCACAATAAAAATGCTTAAAGAGTAATATTCTAGAATTTAAAATTCAAGATGCTTTCTAATTTCATATTCAGTGAACAGTTGTTGAAGATATTCTATATGTCAAGTTATGCCAACCTTTAAGTACCTGTTTAATGCACTATTATAAACCATAGAAGTACTAGTGTCAAAAGCTTATAGATAAATAGACTGAGGTTCAGAGAAGCCTTGCATAGCCTAAAGTCACATGATTAACACATTACCCATTTTTTTATTCCAAAGCTAGTGCTTTTATCCTTTATACTATATTTTGATTTTAAGTCACTTTCCCTATTTAAATACCAAAGGAAAGAATGAATGGACATAAGGAAGGGATGCAATTAAATACACTCAATTATTTCTTGCTTTAAATTATGGGCTCTATGGCCACACAGCCTGAGTTCAATCCTTTGTGTAATCTTGAGCCAATTATATTTAACTTATATGCACCTCAGTTTCCTCATCTGTTAAAATGTGATAATCATTGAACCTATCTCATAGAATATCTGTGACTACTAAAAGGATTTACATATAAAAAGTGCTCGAACAGCACCTGGCACTGAATATGCACTTGGTGAATGTTAGCTATTATTATTGACCCATTATTTTCTGCTACTCTACAGATCACTTTCTTTCTAGATATTCTCATTCCAAAATCAAGAGAAGGTAAGTTTTTGATGAAAAAAATTTACAATTGACATACCATAATCTTTTTATAATTCATATCCTATTTCAAATTCAATAGTTATTCTCTTTTTCTATTTATCCTTTTCTCATGATTCAATATCTAAGCTACATATAATGTCATTTCCCTGCAGCAAACATTCAGGAAAACATCTCAACTGCTTGCCTTTGCTTGCAGAGAGAGAGAACAAGGCAGGCCATTACTATCCCTGTGAAGAATGGAACATCCAATTTGAACAAGGATAAATTGGTAATTAACTATTATAACAGTATCATCATCATCATAACATTTGTTAATTATTTAGAAGAAATATATTTTCAAAATATGTTGAAGTAATAGCAGTTACATTTTTAACAGACCATTATGCACCAGATACTATGCAAAGGATTTTACATGTACGCTTTCTAATCCTCCCATGAGCCTTGCATGGGGAAATGGGTGTTCCCATTTTGAGAAGAGGAAACAAACTCAGAAATTTTATGTTACTTGGAAGGAGGTAGCACACAGGTGTTGCTAGTATAAACTTTATAGTCGGACAGACCTGGTTTTAAATTCTGTTTTAATTTTTACCCAACTATCTACTACATAACTTTTCTGTCTCATTCTTATGATCTGTGAAATGTCTCATCGTATTACTAAGAGGATTATGTGTGATAATGTCCATAAAATTTTTAAATTTATTACTAGATACATGGTAAGTATTCATACATGCTTAAGCTAATGCACAAGTATTATGGGAATCTATATTAAAACATACATTTATCTAACTTTAAAGATCACCATCACTTAAAACCATGTTTATGTACTCTTAAAGACAGATATTGAAATTAAACATTTTGATCAACTATTTCTTAATATTTAATTCTCTAGATATGAAAGTCATGTATATGTCTATACACTGGTATATCAGGCTAAACTGAGTAAACTATGAAACAAATACTCTTACTCCTCAAATGTTTACCATTGCAAGACATGAGCTTAAATATGAACCAGATTGATGGCCTTGACCCTGTTCTCACATGAAGAGCAGGTGTCCACAGACCACTTTAGTTTTGTAGTTTTCTTTCTAGAATAGAAATGGCAGGAGAAAGAGCTTTGATTGAAATTTTTGACATACTATGAAGCACTCTTTCATACAGTGGGTAGACTATTACCCACAGGAGATTAATACATTATAACACCAAATCAGGTATGATATATTCATTTTCATACCAAAAGCATACCAGCAATATTTATTATAAAGAAATGATTGATTTGTACCGGGTAAAAGCAATTTACATTTTTACACACATGCATACACTCCCTTATAAACTTTCAAAGTTTTAACATAATTACCTTCTAACACATATTTTCAATGAAATTTATTCTTAGAAAGTAAAAACTAATAGGGAATGTAATTATAAAATGTTTTATTTTCTTCTATTAACTAACGGGTTACAAAAATATTCTTTAGTGGATTTAAGTCAGAAATGATGTTTCAAAGAAATCATTCCATCATCATCTGGAACATTGCAGTCTACTTTTACTCATGCTAAAATCACTCAGCCTGTGACATACCAATACCATTTTATTTATGGTGGCACATCTCCATGATTCTTCCCATCAGTGACTTGAATTCAAAAATACTGAAATAAGGATTTATGACTCAATAGTTTAGCTTTGGAGAATCTGTACATCATAAATGATAACACTGTTTTGTAAAATAATTAATATGTTTCAGTCACAGATGTACCATCTTTTTCAATAACATCTTACCTCTTGAATAATTCAAAGATTTTTCTTCTAACTGTTGCTAAATTCTATACATTCTTGAGTAAATATTGAAAGCCTCATAGCAATGAGTGATATTGGACTATATTTCCCTATTTATCAGCAATTTTTTATTTTTTAATATGTGGCAGAAAAACAAAGTTATAATATGGAATATGTTATTTTTAATTCAACAAATACTTCTATATTTTCCAAGCACTATATGTTGAAAATTTCAAAATAAACAATCTCTAACTTTTCTACTTAAATCAGTTATAACATCTAAAAGAAAAACAGAAAACTTAGAAAATTCAAAACATACATTTGTTTGTAGAATAAAAATTTACACAAATTTTAAATCGATGAATGTGTATTACTTCCAGTTATGTTAATCATACTGTCCAGTGAAATGAGACAAAGTATAAAAGAGTAAGAGGATTGAGGACAGAATGCTCAAATTCTTTTGCACACCAGAAAGTGATCTGAAGATCCCCAATGAAACTGCAGCTGCAAAATGTAAGCCTACATATCATAGACCCAATGACCAACTAGTTTTCCATAAATCATACCATCAAGGTAAATATTTTAAACACATTTCCAAAATATTTTGAAATGATATTGTATATTGACTTGTCAATTATATGAAATTATTTCACTTAATTTTGCAGCTTCCAAGATTCTTATTTTCTTTCCTGTAATTTGCTTGCCAATTTTTCCTCTGATATTGAAAGGTTCCAACTACAATGAAAAGTACAGTGGGAATATGTGTTCCACATTTAAGAACATTAAGAATGCAAGAATGACCTCAAAGTAAATATTGGAAAAGAAGATAAGCAAAGCAATATACATATGAGATTTTGAAGAACTAATCACTAGGAAATATCTAAGGGATTCCATAGTCATATCCAGGAAGTTAAGCCATAATATTTGTTCTTAGGAAGCTCTTTAGCAGTTAAAATGTAAAGGAGATTTAGCTACTAAAAGACAGAGTGTTAACAGTAGAGAAATAAAGAGGGAAAATATCTAACCCTAGCCCAGAACTGAAGGGATTTAGTTTTTGAAAAAGATAACTTCATAACTTTGAAGTTTTTACAAAGATTATTTCAAATCAAATTGGAAAATGATGTATACATACATAGTTTTTGATAAAACTACAATTCCAATGAATCAATGAACTCTGCTCAGGAAGGTGATATCCTCCATGATGAAAAGACAGAAAAAAAGTTGAGTTTCTTGAATGTGACAGCTGTGACAGATGAATCTCTCAAGTTAGTCAACACATTAACTCAGTCAGAAAAAGATAATGTAAAGATTTATTTGAGTATAATTTTTCCTTGAATTGGCCAATCTTTAATATACCAAAGTAATAGCCTCACAGCTCCCAAGTAGCCCTCCAACTTAAACTCTAAAAAAGGGTTTAATATTCAAATGCATTTAAGAACACTGCATGTTATACACCCCCTTGGAGGATTGCACTGCCATTAGTGTATTAAAGACTTGAGTGACTTAGCTGTATGGACATATTTTCAGTGCATTTGATGTAATCATACTTGACTACTTGAAAATTCTTCAAGTTAAATGATTAACATACTATAAAACCATCATTCTAGGAATTCTGAGATATGGTGCTCCAAACACAGCCATCCCACTGATAAAAAAAAAAAAAAAAGTTTGATATTCTCCATTCTTCCCATCAGATTGGCTCCACTGTTTTTACACAAATAGCTGACCAGCTCTTAATTCTGCCCTCTGATTTCAAGTTAGCCGAAGGTTGGCACCAACAGGAATTCAGAGAATGGGTGAGAGGTCCAGTACTTGGTACCCTGAGTGTCTCCCCTCAGTATTACTACAAGTTGGCTGTGTCCCTCTACAAAAGACCAAAACTACTATCAGGTGACATTTGCTTACAGGTACTCTCCCTAGCTTATCATAATCACACCTCCTCTTTCCCCTTTAGACCTATGAGTAGTAACTTTTCTGTCCACTGTTGTTAGACATAGGATACTTCACCCCATTTCCATTAAAACTGCTTTTGTTTTTTAAATTGTTGCCTTCAATTGTACCATCGCTTTCCTGTTGGACCCATGAGTAGCCCTAGAAAATACACACTCAAAATGAGATTATGGGATTAAGTTGCTCACATATTTAAAGAGTCCATAGATCATCCTTTACACGTGAGAAAGAGAACACTGGTAACCTCTTCCAGGTAGTGGCATCACAGTTATTGAAATTATCACTAATTTTACATACATTAAATGCATTCAATGAAGTGCAGGCAGCTGTTGAGAGATCATTTGGCTGTGATCCTCAGGCACCATGGAATGTCAATCTGAGTATTTATTCTTCTGCTTAAACTTTCTGTTTCCTCCAATCCCTCATATCCTGGACCAGATTTAAAAACAAGACCCTCAATTAATGTACAATGACTTGTCTATGTGTGCAGCCTCATTCCATGTCACTTCTCAGAAAATACATTTTCTTAGTTTGCTCTGGGATGGGCAAATTGAAAAGGTAGTCATGTTGTGTTCCAGTCCATGCTTCACCCATGCTCTTCTCTCTGTTATATTGTCCTGTCTTTTTGTATTAAACTGAGCAATTTGTGTTTATTCCACAATGCTGAGCATCCTAACTGATGTCACTGCCTCTTCCTGACATCCCTCAACCTGTTGTGTATCTTTTTCCTCTGCTCCCTAAGCACTTCAGAATACCTCCAGTAACACTGTTCTGACACTCTACTATTAGATGAATAGTTAAGATTACCATGTGCATTTTTAAAAAAAACAATATATCTTAAACCTGCCTAAGGAGGCAAAAGACTTGTACTCAGAAAACTATAAAACACTGATGAAAGAAATCAAAGCTGACATAAATAGATGGAGAAATATAACATGTTCTTGGATTGGAAGAATCAGTATTGTGAAAATGACTATACTACCCAAAGCATTCTACAGATTCAATGCAATCCCTATCAAACTACCAATGGCATTCTTCACAGAATTAGAACAAAAAATTCTACAATTTTTATGGAAACACAAAAGATCCCGAATAGCCAAAGCAATCTTGAGAAAGAAAAATGGAGTTAGAGGAATCAGGCTCCCCAACTTCAAACTATACCACAAAGCTACAGTAATCAAGACAGTATGAGGGAGTCCCCTGGTGGTGCAGTGGTTAAGAATCCACCTGCAAATACAGGGGACACAGGTTCAAGCCCTGGTCCTGGAAGATCCCACATGCTGTAGAGCAACTAAGCCTGCAAGCCACAACTACTGAGCCCACATGCCACAACTACTGCAGCCCACATGCCTAGAGCCTGTGCTCTGCAACAAAGAGAAGCCACTGGAACGAGAAGCCCACACACCGCAACAAAGAGTAGCCCCCACTCACTGCAACAAGAGAAAGCCCACACACAGCAATGAACACCCAACACAACCAATAAATAAATAAATAAATAAACAAACAAATATATTTATTTTTTAAAAAAAGACTGTATGGTAGTGGCACAAAAACAAATATAGATCAATGGTGCAAGATAGAATGTCCAGAGATAAACCCATGCACTTACAGTCACCTAATTTATGACAAAGGAGGCAAGAACATACAATAGAGAAAAGACAGTCTCTTCAATAAGTAGTGCTGGGAAAATTGGACAGCTACATGTAAAAGAATGATTTTAGAACACTACCTAACACCATACACAAAAATAAACTCCAAATGGATTAAAGACTTAAAAGTAAGACCATACACTATAAAACTCTTAGAGGAAAACATAGGAAAAACACACTTTGACATAAATCACAGCAAGGTCTTTTTTGACCCACCTCCTAGAGTAATGGAAATAAAAACAAAAATAAACAAATGGGACTTAATTAAACTTCAAAGCCTTTGCAGAGCAAAGGAAACCATAAACAAGACAAAAAGACAACCCTCAGAATGGGAGAAAATATTTGCAAATGAAACAACAAACAAAGGATTAATCTCCAAAATATACAAACAGCTCATGGAGCTTAATATCAAAAAAAAACCCATCCAGTTAAAAAATGGGCAGCAGACCTAAATAGACATTTCTCCAAAGAACACATACAGATAGCCAAGAGGCACATGAAAAGATGCTCAACATCACTAATTATTAGAGAAATGTAAATCAAAACTACAGTGAGGTATCACCTCACACAGGTCAGAATGGCCATTATCAAAAAATCTAGAAACGATAAATGTTGGAAAGGATGTGGTGAAAAGGGAACCCTCCTGCACTGTTGGACAGAATGTAAATTGATATACCACTATGGAAAACAGTATGGAGGTTCCTTATAAAACTAAAAATAAAACTACCATATACCCAGCAGTCCCACCACTGGGCATATACCCTGAGAAAACCATAATTCAAAAAGAGAAATGTAACACAATGCTCATTGCAGCACTATTTACAATAGCCAGGACACGGAAGCAACCTAAATGTCCATCCACAGATGAATGGATAAAGAAGATGTGGCACGTATATACAATGGAATATTACTCAGCCATAAAAAGAATTGAGTTATTTGTTGTGAGGTGGATGTACCTAGAGTCTGTCATACAGAGTGAAGTAAGTCAGAAAGAGAGAAAACAAATACCGTATGCTAATACATATATATGGAATCTAAAAAAAAGAAAACAAAAAGGTACTGATGAACCTAGTTGCAGGGCAGGAATAAAGAGTTAGACATAGAAAATGGACTTGAGGACATGGGGTGGGAGAGCGAAGCTGGGGTGAAGTGAGAGTAGCATCGACATACATACACTATGGAATGTAAAATAGTTGGCAGGTGGGAAGCAGCAGCATAGCACAGGGAGATCAGCTCAGTGCTTTGTGATGACCTAGAGGGGTGGGATTGGGAGGATGGAAGGGAGGCTCAAGAGGGAGGGGATATGGGGACATGTGTATACATATGGCTGATTTGCTTTGTTGTGCAACAGAAACTAACAGAGTATTGTGAAGCAATTAAACTCCAATAAAGATCTATTATAAAAATAAAAATAAAAAATAAAAACTATATCTTTGGAGCCAATCACATAGTATGTAGGAGGAGCTCTAGAAAAAAGATGCTGATTTAGACAGTTAATTACAATTCCCTTTTCTGAGATGCTAAAATCAATATATGTATTCTTTCTTTATACAATGCTTATATGTGGGTAAGTTCTCACTGGATTTAAAAATTCAAAAATGTACAAAGTCATACATGAAAATCCCCTTCATTTTTCTCTCCTCAAAATTAACTTACATTAACAATAGAGTGAGACTTATGCCTTTCAGGAAATTTTATGCCAAAAGATACATTTGGTATTTTTACTTGTCTGGCAGAAAGTCTTGGGCATGTTAACACTAATTGTGCTTTGGAGTTTAACATTGCCATAGGGCATGGTTTCCTTTACCACAATATACCAAAAATATCCATTAGATAAATGATTCACATTAAACTTTTGCTACCTGGGTGGGTGTTCTATTTGTTTTGTCGCTAATTCTAAATATATTGTGGTTCTTAGTATACTACTGCATTTGGTGGCTCTGTAGCTGCATAAGAATATAACTAAAAACATTAACAGGGCTTCCCTGGTGGCGCAGTGGTTGACAGTCCGCCTGCTGATGCAGGGGACACGGGTTCGTGCCCCGATCCAGGAAGATCCCACATGTCACGGAGCGGCTGGGCCCATAAGCCATGGATGCTGAGCCTGCACGTCCAGAGCCTGTGCTCTGCAACGGGAGAGGCCACAACACTGAGAGGTCCGCGTACCGCAAAAAAACAAAACATTAACAGGCTGTTATAGAAGCTGGTGTTCCAAATTTTCCTTAATTATCCAAAAATACACTATTAAATTTAAAAACTACTACATGTAAGCAGGTTTTCGTACATTTGTGAGTAGTTAAATGTATTGCAAAAGCCAAACAAGTTTTTTAAATCCTTAAAAGTACAGTAGATAAAAACATACATACCACAAGTCATGTTTTTTGCTTTGCTCATCATACCACATATTAAATAAGAAAGGAATCAAGGGGAAAGCAAGATAAGCAAGGGAGTCAGAATTTTTAGTGGCACACTGTCACTGCAATGCACATTTTGCTGCAGAACACCTAAAGTTAAAAATCCCTCCTTTTATCAATACAAAATAAAGAACACCTTTGCAAAGTATTTTCTAAGCACAAACTAGAATTTGGCATACTTATGTGTGAATATTGTGATTGGCACTGTTAGTCTAATAGAAAGCAAATGGGCAGCTCTATTAACTACTGTGGCTTAAAATTCTGATTTGTTTCATCCTCTAATTAAAATCCAATAATGCTAAAGGTGAGATACATTATGTATAAATTTACTTTAGCAATGAGAGATCTCTTAGATGATATAAATGTCACGATGCAATTGCAGGACCTTTTCTTAAACATGAAAAATGGAAATAATCTTTAGCACAGAGATCCAAACCATTTCCAAAGGACAGACAGAAAGGCCTAGGAAGCCAGAGCACCTTAGACAGCGGTCTATGACTGGGTTTCATGTCTTGGTACTACTGGGGAGCCAACAAAAATATAAATTTTCTCCCTCAAGCCCTAGTTAGTTAGAAAAAGAAAGCAGGCCAATGTTCTGGTGATAACACATCAGCTACACAAAAGTCGTCAAAACAGAATCCACTTTATTTTTCTTTAATTTTTTATATAATTTTTAAGGGTTATTTCCATTTACAGTTATTGCAAAATATTGGGTATAATTCAACATATCACCAAGTCCACTGCTGTATTTAATAATATAGTTAGCACTCCATAGTGCTTGATTTGTAGAAACAAAGGTCTTCAGCTAAGGCTTTAAATGGGAAAGGAAAGAAATGTGAGTCACAGAGAAGGTACTTCCAGAAATAAAGTCTAACCTCCAATCTCTAAATTGTTTATTTTAACTTAGGATCAGAACAATAACATTTATTCTTTTATAACAGGAATCCAGGGTCTCTTTTCTCAAGGATCCCACAATGAGTTTAGCTCTGATTAAGGGAAATACAAAGGGAGAAAGAATGCTAAAGGGGAACGCAAGAGGAGAGAGTGATTGCTTGATAAACAGAACAGAAGGTTTGTCTCCACACTTTTATCTCTTTTGTATAAATTACATGTCACCCACCATATTAAAAATAATATTTATTAATATACAAATAAATGAATTAATTCATCAATGATAAATAAACATAATATATAAGTATACATTATGATATTTTGTTTATTCAACTTCCTTGAAATAAGCAGGAAAGGAAAGCATAGGGCTCTAGAAGGCAAAAAAGACATTACTAAGTTATATTCCAAAATTTGTAGATACCATTTCATAGCTGAATTGTCTGTATCCTCAATCAAAGACCGTTTATTGTGGACACATGAATCTTATACATGGTAAAACTTTTAAAGATATTTATAGACTCAGATTCATTTGTCTAGACTGCAACTTCTTCCTTGCAAAGAACTTTGTCCTGACTTTAATGTTTACTACACTACCTAGCATACTGTGTTATACAGAGATATCATGACTAGCATTTCATAGCAATTTACTATTTCAAAAACAATTTCATCTACATTATCTTATATGACTTGCACTACTTGGTAAGTTAGCCAACATGATTGCCATTTCATAGAGTAAGTCGCTTAGAGTCAAAAAGATTGACTTACCTGATTGTAGTTATTAAATTCCAAAACCTAGTATCCAATAAAGTTTCAGACTACAAATGTCATATTCTTCCTCAAACAGCATCCATTAAGAGATGATTATTGAATGAAAAAAATTGGTTTTTATTTGATGTCATTTTCTTAAAATCTACCAAATGCATAGTGTATATAAGTCCTGGAACTAGATGCTAGAGATATAAAAATAGTGAAGATGCAGTTTTTCCACAAAATAAACTTAGAGTCTAATAATGGTGATATCAGGGGTTCACAGGACCCACATTTTCAATCAATTATTCCTCTGCCATCCCCCCAACAGTCACCAGGTTTTCATATTGAGGCCAGATAACATGGCACTATTTTCTCACCAAAAAGATCTTATTTCATGAATAAAAATGACACATAAAATAAAGGACTGATCTTTATAGAAGGTAAACAAAAGCAAATGCCTTGATGGGATACCCTATGAGGTTTCAGAGTTATTTTTTACATAAGTATATCAAATATGTGAAAGACAATTATGTAATTGTAATTTTCTCGGAGAAAAGAACATATAGATTTCTATGTATTTTAATAGTTGTATCTGATCAGAAATTCAGAAATAAAAAGTTAGGCTCAAAATTGAAAGTAAAGACTTATTTGAGGCCAGGTAGCATCTGAAAATTCTCACACCTCATTTGATATCAACTGGGTTGATATCCTAATGGGTTTTATGTCTGTATCTCCAACCTGAGGCTTGTTTTCCTTGTTGCTGAACTATATGACAAAATACAAACTGAATATCCATGTTCTGCTTCTGATATATTCAAATGTATTCCTATTAACTCTAAACCAAGAAAAAACATCAATCAAACACAACTCAGAACAAATAAAAAAACTACCTAGGGGGCTTCCGTGGTGGCACAGTGGTTGAGAGTCCGCCTGCTGATGCAGGGGACACAGGTTCGTGTCCTGGTCCGGGAAGATCCCACATGCCGCGGAGTGGCTAGGCACGTGAGCCATGGCCACTGAGCTTGTGCGTCCAGAGCCTGTGCTCTGCAACAGGAGAGGCCACAACAGTGAGAGGCCCACATACCGCAAAAAAAAAAAAAACTACCTAGGACTCTGAGGTAAATGCAAAAGCAAGGAAGTTTTCTGATGTAGAGTTGAACCCTGGAAAGAAAGAAGAGCTTAGAATGAGTTATTCATTCTTAGGGTCTTCAGCTGGAAGACAGAACACAGTTCTCCAGGGGGTGGCTGAAATTCAGAAAGAAAACATAAAGTCCTCTGGCCTGTAATAACAGACATCAGAGTTCAAGGCAACCACAGTCTTTGGAAAATGAGGAGTTAATCCTGGAGGGTACAGGGTCAGAGAAGGAAAACCCCAAATTCTATGTTTACCCTATTCTCAAATCTCTGACTTGAAGCCAGAAACACATAAACATGGGGCAGACTGCCAACAGCCTCTCTAAAGAGAAAAGAACAAAATGGAACATAGCTATTGCTCAAGAGAAATGGTTTGTAAATTGATTCAAACAGTATTAATTGCCTGCTATAAGAAAGATGCCAAAACTCTGGAGGAATAATGCAGAATCCAGAGTCTCTACAATATAATCTTTACAATTCTGGAATGCAATCCAAAATTATTAAGTATATGAAGAACTTGGAAAATATGATCTTGTTCTCAAAGAAAAAAACATTCAACAGAAACCAACACTGAGATGACCCAGATGTTAGAACACTTAGTCTAGGACTTTAAAGCAGATATTATAACTATGCTTAATGAGAAAAGAGAAGCATAAGCTTATAATAAATAAAAAGATAGATGTCAAAAGAGAAATAGAAACAATGAAAATATTCAAGAGGAAATTTTAGAAGTGAAAAATACATCTGACATCAAAAATGTCCAGGGTGGTTATAATAGAATGGAGGTAATTTTTTAAAAAAGAATCACTAAACAGAAAAATAGATTAAAAGAAGATATCTAATCTGAAGAAAAAAGAGGAAAATAATGGAAAAAAATGAACAGAACTTCAGGTACAAGTGGGATAACAAAAAAGAAACCTCTAACCTATGTATGATTAGAATCCCACAGAGTTTATAGATATTTGACCAGGAAAAATACTTGAACAAATATTGGCCCCAAAATTTCCCAATTGTGGTGAAAGACATACATTTACAGATTCAATAAAATCAGTCAAAATCAAACAGGATAAGTATGAGGAAACCATGACTAAATAATTCATAGTCAATTGCTAAAAACTAGAGCTAAAGATAGAATTCTGAAAGCAGTCAGAGAAGAATGACAACTTATATTCAGGGGGAAAATAATTAGAATACCCTGAAACTTCTAATCAGAAATTATAGAAATCAGAAGACAGCAAAATGACATATTTGAAGTGTTGAAAGGAAAGAATTGACCACCTGGAATTTCATATCTATACAAATATCTTTCAAGAATAATAATGTGATATTTTCAGAGAAAAGAAAAATAAGTAAATCATCTGCAGACCCCCCACTATAAGGAATGTTGAAAGATATTTTTCAGGCTAAAGGGATATGGCATGATATAGAACAGTATCCTCAAAAATGAATGGATGAAGAACACCACAAACGGTATACATTGAAATAAATGCAAAATACAATATTTTTTCTCACTTTTAAAACATATGTGACTATTTTACAAAAAAATACAACAAATTCTGGTTGCTATAATGTATGTATATATAATACATATGACACAGTACTATAAATATAAAGGGATATAAACAATTAGAAATTTTCCTCATAAAAATGCATTTTATTAACTGATAAAATATTAATTCTAAGTATACTGAAACATTTAGGATGTGTTATCTCTAGAGTAATCTCCAAGACAATGCAAAGATTAACAATCAAATACCTGAATTAAAATGAAATAATAAAAAAATCTAAATAACACAAAAGAAAGCAGGAAATAAAAAAAACAGAACAGGACTTCCCTGGTGGTGCAGTGGTTGAGAATCTGCCTGCTAATGCAGGGGACACGGGTTCAAGCCCTGGTCTGGGAGGATCCCACATGCCGCGGAGCAACAAGGCCCATGAGCCACAACTACTGAGCCTGCGCGTCTGGAGCCTGTGCTCTGCAACAAGAGAAGCCGTGATAGTGAGAGGCCCACACACCGCGGTGAAGAGTGGCCCCCACTTGCCACAACTAAAAGCCCTCACACAGAAACAAAGACCCAACACAGCAAAAATAAAAAAGAAATTAATAAAAACTCCTACCACCAACATCTTCTTCAAAAAAACAACAAAAAAAGGGACAAACAGAAAACAAAAATATTAACCTTAAATCCAAATATATTAATAATTCAATTTAACTGAATAAACTAAACATTCCAATTAAAAGACTAAAAAAAGAAGATGGCATACTAGGAGGACACAGAATTTGCATCTCCTCACAACTAGGGCACCTACCAGGCACCAGTGGGGGACCATGGACACATAAGGGGATGGGAGGAACACCCAGTGACCTGGTAGGTCATGGGGCATAGGGGAAGTGAAGGGAGAAGAAAAGTGGAGGTGGGACGGGACTGGCACCCCTGAGGGGCAGCTGGGGGAGGGGGAGGGATCCCACACCAAAGGGGGAAATTGGGGAACCATTGGGAGGGCAGAGGAACAAAAGGGAGCATGGCCAGCTTTCCTGTGCCCACTTGGAACCCAGGGAACCTGTTGAGATCCCGGTCCTGATCCTCTGCCCACCTAGGACCCCTCCAGCTGTGCAGTCCTGAGGGAGTGGGAGGGAGGGAAGGGGGAGGTAAAGTAAAGGCCAGGCCACAGGGACAGGAGTGGCTGGGGTGGGAAGGTGTTCCTACACCCAGCAGGACCCACCCACAGTTAGGGGTCCAGCACAGATGGGGGAGACCATGGGAGAGACGTTGGGGAGGGATAAGAGGGAACAGGGCCAGTGTTTTCCCTGTTGGGCTCCCGGGCCTAATCCTCTGCCTTTGGAGCCTCCCTTCTGCCACACAGAGCCCAAGCCCCACCCCTACACCCCTACCCACGGCCCTACCTCTACACTCGGACACCTCCTCTAATGAAGTGGGCCTAAACCCCACCTATGCACCTTCACTCAGGGCCTTACCTACAAACTCCAGACCTCCACACTCCAGAGGCCCTCCTTTCTACCTGCTGCCTCTCCCCTTCCACACAGGTCCTAAGCAGAGGCCCTGCTCCATGCTTGAATGTAGTCCTGCCTAGGCCCCACCCCATGCTCTAACATCAAACACCCACCCACCTAGGTCCCTCCCCACCCTAAACCCTGCCCATGCATAAGTCCTAACCCCATTTAAACTACACCCCCATAGCCAAGGCTTTTTTTTTTTTTCTTTTTACTCTTTATTTATTTGTTTTTTTATAAATGTATTTATTTTTGGCTGTGTTGGGTCTTTGTTGTTGCATGTGGGCTTTCTCTAGTTGCGGCAAGCAGGGGCTGCTCTTCATTGCAGTGTGTGGGCTTCTCATTGTGGTGGCTTCTCTTATTGTGGAGCACAGGCTCTAGACATGTGGGCTTCAGTAGATGCAGCACACAAGCTCAGTAGTTGTGACTCACGGGCTTAGTTGCTCCATGGCATTGGGATCTTCCCAGACCAGGGCTCAAACCCATGTCCCCTGCATTGGCAGGTGGATTCTTAATCACTGCACCACAAGGGAAGTCCTTTTCTCCTCTTTTAGATTGGGGTTCTGTTTACCTTGTTGATTCATTGTTGTTGATTCTTTTATATTTTTACTTTTCCTAATAAATCTTTTATTTTTCTAATTTTATTTCATTCTTATTTGGCTTGTTCCCCTACCTTTTGTCTGTGTGGTTTTATTTTACCTTCTTGCAATTGTTTCAGAGTATTATTTTTCCTAATATATTTTCTATCTTTCTATTCTTTGATAATGTACTACTCCTTTTTCTCTCTTTTTTTTTTTTTTTTTTACTATGCCATGAAGCTTCAGGGATGTTGGTTCCCAGGCCAGAGGTTAGGCCCAAGCTCCTATGGTGGTAGCTCCAAGTCCAAAAATCTGGGCTAACAGAGAACTTCAGATCCCAGGGAATATCAACTGGAATGAGGCCTCCCAGAGGTCCTCATTTCAGCACCAAGACCCAATTCTATCTAGCTGCCTACAAACTCCAGTACTGAACGTTTTAGGCCAAACAACAAGTAAGACAGGAATACAGCACCACCCATCAAAAAAAAGAAAATGAAATGACCAAAACATATGTTGCAGATGAAGGAGCAAGATAAAAACCTACAAGACCAAATAAATGAAGACAAAATAGGCAACCTACCTGGAAAAGAATTCAGAGTAATGATAGTAAAGATCTTCCAAAATCTCGGAAACAGAATGGAGAAAATACAAGAAACATTTAACAAGGATCTAGAAGAACTAAAGAGCAAATAAACAGTGATGAACAGCATAATTACTAAAATTAAAAATACCCTAGAAGGAATCAGTAACAGAAAAACTGAGGCACAAGAATGGATAAGTGAGCTGGAAGATAAAATGTTGGAAATAACTGCCAGGGAGCAGAATAAAGAAAAAAGAATGAAAAGAATTGAGGACAGTATCAGATGCCACTGGGACAACATTAAATGCACCAACATTGAAATTACAGGGGTCCCAGAAGAAGAGAAAAAGAAAGGGACTGAGAAGATATTTGAAGAGGTTATAGTTGAAAACTTCTCCAACATGGGAAAGGAAATAGTCAATTAAGTCTAGGAAGCACAGAGAGTCCCATACAGGATAAACACAAAGAGAAACACACCAAGACACACATTAATCAAACTTTCAAAATTTAAAAACAAAGAAAAACGATTAAAAGCAGCAAGGGAAAAGCAGCAAATAACATACAAGGGAAACCCCATAAGGTTAACAGCTGATCTTTCAGCAGAAACTCTGAAAGCCAGAAGAGAGTGACAGGACATATTTAAAGTGATGAAAGGGAAAAACCTACAACCAAGATTACTCTACCCAGCTAGGATCTCATTGAGATTTGATGGAGAAATTAAAAACTTTAGATAAGCAAAAGTTAAGAGAATTCAGCACCACCAAACCAACTTTCAACAAATGCTAAAGGAACTTCTCTAGGCAGGAAACACAAGAGAAGGAAATGACCTACAAAAGCAAACCCAAAACAAATAAGAAAATGGAAATATGAACATATATATTGATAATTACCTTAAATGTAAATGGATTAAATGCTCCAACCAAAAGACATACACTGGCTGAATGGATACAAAAGCAAGACCCATACATAAGCTGTCTACAAGAGACCCACTTCAGACATAAGGAAACATACAGACTGGAAGTGAGGTGATGGAAAGAGATATTCCATGCAAATGGAAAATAAAAGAAAGCTGGAATAGCAATTCTTATATCAGACAAAATGGACTTTAAAATAAAGACTATTACAAGAGACAAAGAAGGACAATACATAATGATCAAGGGATCAATCCAAGAAGAAGATATAACAATTGTAAATATGTATGTACCCAACGTAGGCGCACTTCAATGTATAAGGCAAATGCTAACAGCCATAGAAGGGGAAATCGACAGTAACACAATCATAGTAGGGGACTTTAACAACCCACTTTCATCAATGGACACATCATCCAAAATGAAATAAATAAGGAAACACAAGCTTTAAATGACATTAAACAAGATGGACTTAACTGATATTTATAGGATATTCCATCCAAAAACAACAGAATACACTTTCTTCTCAAGTGCACATGGAACATTCTCCAGGATAGACCATATCTTGGGTCACAAAACAAGCCTTTGTAAATTTAAGAAAATTGAAATCATATCAGGTATCTTTTCCAACCACAACGCTATGAGACTAGATATCAATTACAGGGAAAAAAAATTAAAAATACAAGCACATGGAGCCTAGAAAATACACTAGTAAATAACCAAGAGATCACTGAGGAAATCAAAAAAATACCTAGAAACAAATTACAATGAAAACTTGACGACCCAAAACCTATGGGATGCAGCAAAAGCAGTTCTAAAAGGGAAGTTTAAAGCAATACAATCCTACCTGAAGAAAGAAGAAACATCTCAAATAAACAACCTAACAGTACACCTAAAACAATTAGAGAAAGAAGAACAAAAAAATCTATGAATAGAAGGAACTTACCTCAACATAATAAAAGCCATATATGACAAACCTACAGCCAACGTTGTTCTCAATGTTGAAAAACTGAAACCATCTCCTCTAAGATCAGGAAAAAACAAGGTTGTTCACTCTCACCACTATTATTCAACATAGATTTGGAAGTTTTAGCCACAGCAACCAGAGAAGAAAAAGAAATAAAAGGAATCCAAATCAGAAAAGAAGTAAACCTGTCACTGTTAGCAGATGACATGATACTATACATAGAGAATCCTAAACATGTTACCAGAAAACTACTAGAGCTAGTCAGGGAATTTGGTAGAGTAACAGGATACAAAATTAATGCACACTATTCTCTTGCATTCCTATACACTAATGATGAAAAATATGAAAGAGAAATTAAGGAAACACTCCTATTTACCAATGCAATAAAAAGGATAAAATACCTAGGAATAAACCTACCTATGGAGACAAAATCCTGTAGGCAGAAAACTATAAGACACTGATGAAAGAAATTAAAGATGATACAAACAGATGGAGAGATATACCATGTTCTTGGATTGGAAGAATCAACATTGTGAAAATGACTCTATTACCCAAAGAAATCTACAGATTCAATGCAATCCCTAGCAAACTACCAATGGCATTTTTCATAGAAATAGAACAAAACATTTCACAATTTGTATGGAAACACAAAAGACCCCGAATAGCCAGAACAATCTTGAGAAAGAAAAATGGAGCTGGAGAAATCAGGCGCCCTGAGATCAGATGATACAACAAAGCTACAGTAATCAAGACAGTAAGGTACTAGCACAAAAACAGAAATATAGATCAATAGAACAGGATAGAAAGCCAGAGATAAACCCACATGCATATGGTCACCTTATCTTTGATAAAGGAGGCAAGAATATACAATGGAGAAAAGACAGCCTCTTCAATAAGTGGTGCTGGGAAAACTGGACAGGTACATGTAAAAGAAGGAAATTAGAACACTCCCTAACACTATACACAAAAATAAGCTCAAAATGGATTAAAGGCCTAAATGTAAGGCCAGACACGATCAAACGCTTAGAGGAAAACATAGGGAGAACACTCTATGACATAAATCACAGCAAGATCCTTTTTGACCCACCTCCTAGAGAATTGGAAATAAAAACAAAAATAAAAAAATGGGACCTAATGAAACTTAAAAGCTTTTGCAGAGCAAAGGAAACCACAAACAAGATGAAAAGACAACCCTCAGAATGGAGAAGATATTTGCAAATGAAGAAACTGACAAAGGATTAATATCAAAAATATACAAGCAGCACATACAGCTCAATATCAAAAAAACAAGCAACACAATCCTAAAATGGGCAGAAGGCCTAAATAGACATTTCTCCCAAGAAGATACACAGATTGCCAACAAACACATAAGAAGATGCCCAACGTCACTAATCATTAGAGAAATGCAAATCAAAACCACAATTAAGTATCACCTCACACCAGTCAGAATGGCCATCATCAAAAAACCTACAAACAATAAATGCTGGAGAGGGTGTGAAGAAAAGGGAACAGTCTCGCACTTTTGGACAGAATATAAATTGATACAACCACTATGGAAAACAGTATGAAGTTTCCTTAAAAAACTAAAAATAGGATTACCATATGACCCAGCAATCCCATCCTGGATATATACCTGAGAAAACCATAATTCAAAAAGAGTCATGTACTACAATATTCATTGCAGCACTATTTACAATAGACAGGACATGGAAGCAACCTAACTATCCATCAACAGATGAATGGATGAAGAAGATGTGGCACATATATACAATGGAATATTACTCAGCCATTAAAAGATATGAAACTGTGTTATTTGTAGTGAGGTGGATGGACCTAGAGTCTGTCATACAGAGTGAAGTAAGTCAGAAAGAGAAAAACAAATACTGTATGCTAACACATATATATGGAATCTAAAAAAAAAAAAAAAAATGGTTCTGATTAACCTAGGGGTAGGACAGGAATAAAGCCACAGATGTAGGGAATGGACTTGAGGACATGGGAAGTGGGAAGGGTAAGCTGGGATGAAGGGAGAGAGTAGCATTGACATATATACACTACCAAATGTAAAATAGATAGCTAGTGGGAAGCAGCTGCATGGCACAGGGAGATCAGCTCGGTGCTTTGCAACCACCTAGAGAGTTGGGATAAGTAGGGTGGGAAGGAGATGAAAGAGGGGGGTATATGGGGATATACGTATGCATATAGCTGATTCACTTTGTTATATAGGATAAACCCACACAACACTGTAAAGCAATTATACTCCAATAAAGATGTTAAAAAAAAAAGATAAAAACTGTCAGGATTTATTAAAATCTACTATATATGAGATACATTATATATATATATACACAGGTTAAAGATAAATGGATAAAAATATAGATATTCTGCAAACAGTATATATTAGAAAGCTAAAATGTTTATATCAGTATCAGATAAAATAGACGAGGCAAAAGAATGTTCAGATATAAGATGGGCATTTAACACTGATAAAAGTGTCAGGAACATAAAGCAATCAGAAACATATATTCAGTTGATAACAGAGTTTTAAAATCATGAAGCAAATATAGACAGAAGTAAAAGAAGAGACAATTTCACAAACTTTTTAAAAAATTTAACATATTTCATTCAGAAATTAGTAGAAGTAGACAAAAAAATATTAGTAAAAACATAGGTGATCTGAACATTATCCCATTACTGTAAACAATTTGATATTTATAGAATATGTACAACAATAGTAGTTTACACATTCTTTGCAAGTGCACATAACACATCAGCAAGATAAACACAAAAATATTTCAATAAATTTCAAAGAATTCAAATAATATTTAGTATGTTCTCTAATATCAATAGATTTAAATTAGAAATCAAAAATGATAAAACAGGAAAACACAAGTATTTAGAAATTGTGCAAAATAGTTTTAGATAATCTATATAAATCACAAAGGAATTAGAAACTATTTTAACTAGATAATAAAATTCAGCATATCTAGTTTTGTAGGATGAAGCAAAGTTATGGCTTAGAAGGGAATGTATAACTTTAAATGCTTATATTAGAAAAGAAGAGAGATCTAAAACCAATCACCCGAGTTTTCCAGAGGGAAGCTTTATGTAAACACTAGAAGGATATGAGGTCAGAAAACATGCACGTTCCAGACTAGAAGGGTACCACTGTGCAGGTAAGGAGTTTGAATTTTACATTGAATGCCCTGGAGAGTCATTGCAGATTTCTAAGTAGGGAAGAAGTAGGATCAGATTTTTCATTTTAAAGAGATTATTCTGAAAGCAGTGTGAATTATGGATTAATTTTAAAACCACTTGAAGCAAGGGGAATAGATAGCAGGAAGTCACTAATAATCTATGTACAGAAGGGACCACATTCTGTTAAAATGCAGTCTAAGGAAACTGAGAAAAGTCACTGGTGCCAGAATTATTAAGGAAGTAGTAGCAATACGATTTGGTGACTGGTTACATGTTGATGGTGAACAAAATGATGTACTTTTTTTGGTTTTGGTGAAACAGGGAATGTGGGAGTAGCAATAGCAGTCATGGATATACAAAACAAAGGTGAAACAGGAGGTTCAAAGGAAAAATACATTAAGTTTCAGAGATCTTTTTATATACAGTTTTAGATACTGAGTTTGTTACATTTCTCAATTTTTATTTTCTATTCCATTGATCTCTAATCTTATTATTTTATTTCTGTTTTTTGTGTTGGGCTTACTTTGTCCTATTTCAATGCAATTCTGACTCTATTTTTTGTTGTTGTCCACATTAGTTTAAATAAGAGCAAAATTTCACAACCACAATTACAGATTATCTGAGATAAACATTGGTGTAAGGGAGGACTTTTTTTTTAATTCAAACAGAAAGTCACAAAAAGTATAATCATCCTCATCAGTTCACTCAGTCCCATGTAATTAATTACTTTTGTCAACTTGATCGTTTGTTAGGACTTTTATGAATTCATCAGTTTTCCATTAGAATTCTGAAAATGTTTATTCATTCTGTTCAGCAGTATAGTCAGTTACCAGAAACCTGTACTTGTCAGAGTCTTTTCCATGAATTCCTTGAAGATGAAACCCTTTTATAGGAATATTTTTGCAAAAGCATCAGAGTACACCCAGAAGTATCTGTAAATGACAAAAAACTTAATGACCATGGTTAAAGATTTGATGAAATTTCATAATAATGCAATGGACAAGGAAATTTAGTTATTTCTGAGATATACATTTTAAAGTAATAACTAGAATTATGACCTATAACATTATACCAAAACATATAAGATTTTTAGAAATTTAATGTAATGTCTGAAACATTTATAGTAACATATTTCCATACAAATAACCCAAAGAAAGTTTAAAATTAGTTTTTTGTTTGTTTGTTTATCCTGCAGGTTCTTATTAGTCATCAATTTTATGCACATCAGTGTATACATGTCAATCCCAAAGGCCCAATTCAACACACCACCATCCCCACCCCACCGTGGTTTTCCCCCCTCGGTGTCCATATGTTTCTTCTCTACATCTGTGTCTCAAGTTCTGCCCTGCAAACCGGTTCATCTGTACCATTTTTCTAGGTTCCACATATATGTGTTAATATACAATATTTGTTTTTCTCTTTCTGACTTACTTCACTCTGTATGACAGTCTCTAGATCCATCCATGTCTCAACAAATGACTCAGTTTCATTCCTTTTTATGGCTGAGTAATATTCCATTTTATATACGTACCACAACTTCTTTTTCCATTCGTCTGTCGATGGGCATTCAGGTTGCTTCCGTGACCTGGCTATTGTAAATAGTGCTGCAATGAACATTGGGGTGCATGTGTCTTTTTGAATTATGGTTTTCTCTGGGTATATGCCCAGTAGTGGAATTGCTGGATCATATGGTAATTCTATTTTTAGTTTTTGAAGGAAACTCCATACTGTTCTCCATAGTGGCTGTATCAATTTATATTCCCACCAACAGTGCAAGAGGGTTGCCTTTTCTCCACACCCTCTCCAGCATTTGTTGTTGGTAGATTTTCTGATGATGTCCATTCTAACTGGTGTGAGGTGATATCTCAGGGTAGTTTTGATTTGCATTTCTCTAATAATTAGTGATGTTGAGCAGCTTTTCATGTGCTTCTTAGCTATCTCTATGTTTTCTTTGGAGAAATGCTTATTTGGGTATTCTATTTTTGGATTGGGCTTTTTGTTTCTTTAATACTGAGCTGCATGAGCTGTTTATATATTTTGGAGATTAATCCTTTGTCTGTTGATTCTTTTGCAAATATTTTCTCCCATTCTGAGGGTTGTCTTTTCGTCTTGTTTATGGTTTCCTTTGCTGTGCAAAAGCTTTTAACTTTCACTTGGTCCCATTAGTTTAGTTTTGTTTTTATTTCTATTACTCCAGGAGGTGGATCAAAAATGATCTTGCTGTAATTTATGTCAAAGAGTGTTCTTCCTGTATTTTCCTCTAAGAGTTTTATCATGTCTGGTCTTCCATTTAGGTCTCAAATCCATTTTGAGTTTATTTTTATGTATGGTGTTAGGGAGTGTTCCACTTTCATTCTTTTACATGTAGCTGTCCAGTTTTCCCAGCACCATTTATTGAAGAGACTGTTTTTTCTCCATTGTATATCCTTGCCTCCTTTGTCATAGATTAGTTCACCATAGGTGCTTGGGTTTATCTCTGGGCTTTCTATTTTGTTCCATTGATCTATGTTTCTGTTTTTGTGCCAGTACCATATTGTCTTGAGTACTGTAGCTTTGTAGTATAATCTTAAGTCAGGAAGTCTGATTCCTCCAGCTCGTTTTTTTTTTTACCTCAAGACTGCTTTGGCTATTTGGGGTCCTTTTTGTCTCCATACAAATTTTAAGATGATTTGTTGTAGTTCCATAAAAAATACCATTGGTAATTTGATAGGGATTACATTGAATCTGTAGATTGCTTTGGGTAGTATAGTCAATTTCACAATATTGATTCTTCCAATCCAAGAACATGGTATATCTCTCCATCTGTTGGTATCATCTTTAATTTCTTTCAACAATGTCTTATAGTTTTCTGCATACAGTTCATTTGTCTCCATAGGTAGGTTTATTCCTAGGTATTTTATTCTTTTTATTGCAATGGTAAATGGGAGTGTTTCCATAATTTCTCTTTCTGATTTTTCATCATTAGTGTAGAAGAGTGAAAGAGATTTCTGTGCATTAATTTTGTATCCTGCAACTTTACCAAATTCATTGATTAGCTCTAGTAGTTTTCTGGTGGCATTTTTAGGATTCTCTATGTATAGTATCATGTCATCTGCAAACAGTGACAGTTTTACTTCTTCTTTTCCAATTTGTATTTCTTTTATTTATTTTTTCTTCTCTGATTGCCATGGCTAGGACTTCTAGAACTATGTTGAATAATAGTGGTGAGAGTGGACATCCTTGTCTCATTCCTGATCTTAGAGGAAATGCTTTCAGTTTTTCACTGTTGAGAATGATGATTGCTGTAGGTTTGTCATATATGGCCTTTATTATGTTGAGGTAGTTTCCCTCTATGCCCACTTTCTAGAGAGTTTTTATCATAAGTGGGTGTTGAATTGTGTCAAAAGCTTTTTCTGCATCTATTGAGATGATCATATGTTTTTTTCTTCTTCAGTTTGTTCATATGGTGTTTCACATTGGCTGATTTGTGTATATTGAAGAATCCTTCCATCCCTGGGATACATCCCACTTGATCATGGTGTATGATCCTTTTAATGTATTGTTGGATTCTATTTGCTAGTATTTTGTTGAGGATTTTTGCATCTATATTCATCAGTGATATTGGTCTGTAATTTTCTTTTTTTGTAGTATCTTTGTATGGTTTTGGTATCAGGGTGATGTATCATAGAATGAGTTTTGGAGTGATCCTTCCTCTGCAATTTTTTGGAAGAGTTTGAGAAGGATGGGTGTTAGCTCTTCTCTAAATATTTGATAGAATTCACCTGTGAAGCCATCTGGTCCTGGACTTTTGTTTGTTGGAAGATTTTTAATCACAGTTTCAATTTCATTACTTGTGATTGGTCTGTTCATATTTTCTGTTTCTTCCTGGTTCTGTCTTGGAAGGTTATACCTTTCAAAGAATTTGTCTATTTCTTCCAGGTTGTCCATTTTTTTGGCATAGAGTTGCTTGTAGTAGACTCTTAGGATGCTTTGTATTTCTGCAGTGTCTGTTGTAACTTCTCATTTTTCATTTCTAATTTTATTGATTTCTTGATGAGTTTTTCTTAATGAGTCTGGCTAATGGTTTATCAATTTTGTTTATCTTCTCAAAGAACCAGCTTTTAGTTTTATTCATCTTTGCTCTTGTTTTCTTTGTTTCTATTTCATTTATTTCTTCTCTGATCTTTATGATTTCTTTCCTTCTGCTAACTTTGGGTTTTGTTTGTTTTTCTTTCTCTAGTTCCTTTAGGTGTAAGGTTAGATTGTTTACTTGATATTTTTCTTGTTTCTTGAGGTAGGCTTGTATAGCTATAAACTTCTTTCTTAGAACTGCTTTTGCTGCATCCCATAGGTTTTGGATCATCGTGTTTTCATTGTCATTTGTCTCTAGGTACTTTTTGTTTTCCTCTTTGATTTCTTCAGTGATCTCTTGGTTATTTAGCAACATATTGTTTAACCTCCGTGTGTTTCTGTTTTTTATCTTTTTTTACCTGTACTTCATTTCTAATCTCATAGCATTGTGATCAGAGAAGATGCTTGATATGATTTCAATATTCTTAAATTTACTGAGGCTTGATTTGTGATCCAAGATGTGATCTATCCTGGAGAATTTTCCATGCGCACTTGAGAAGAAAGTGTAATCTTCTGTTTTTGGATGGAATGTCCTATAAATATCAATTAAACCTTTCTGGTTTATTATGTCATTTAAAGCTTCTGTTTCCTTATTTATTTTCATTTTGGATGATCTGTCCATTGGCGTAAGTGAGGTGTTAAAGTCCCCCAATATTATTGTGTTACTATCGATTTCCTGTTTTAGAGCTGTTAGTAGTTGCCTTATGTGTTGAGGTGCTCCTATGCTGGGTGTATATATATTTATAATTGTTATATCTTCTTCTTGGATTGATCCATTGATCATTATGTAGTATCCTTCCTTGTCTCTTGTAACATTCTTTATTTTAACATCTATTTTATCTGGTATGAGTATAGCTACTCCAGCTTTCTTTTGATTTACATTTGCATGGAATATCTTTTTCCATCCCCTCACTTTCAGTCTGTATGTGTCCCTAGGTCTGAAGTGGGTCTCTTGTAGACAGCATATATATGGGTCTTGTTTTTGTATCCATTCAGCAAGCATGTGTCTTTCGGTTGGAGCATTTTCCTTTCTCTCTCTCTTCTCCTTCTGGGACCCGTATAATGTGAATGTTGTTGCGTTTAATGTTGTCCCAGAGGTCTCTTAGGCTGTCTTCATTTCTTTTCATTCTTTTTTCTTTATTATCTTCCACAGCCGTGAATTCCACCATTCTGTCTTCTGGGTCACTTCTCCGTTCTTCTGCCTCAGTTATTCTGCTATTGATTCTTTCTAGTGTAGTTTTCATTTCAGTTATTGTATTGTTCATCTCTGTTTGTTTGTTCTTTAATTCTTCTAGGTCTTTGCTAAACATTTCTTACATCTTCTCCATCTTTGCCTCTATTCTTTTTCCGAGGTCTTGGATCATCTTCACTATCATTATTCTGAATTCTTTTTTCTGTAAGGTTGCCTATCTCCACTTCATTTAGTTGTTTTTCTGGGGTTTTATATTGTTCCTTCATCTGGTACATAGCCCTCTGCCTTTTCATCTTTTCTATCTTTCTGTGAATGTGGTTTTTGTTCCACAGGCTGCAGGATTGTAGTTCTTCTTGCTTCTGCTGTCTGCCCTCTGGTGGATGAGGCTATCTAAGAGTGTGAATCAACTTTTTAATGCTGAGATAAGATTTATAGGAGATAAGATTTGTATATTGTATGCTTGGAGTAGACAATGCAATGGGAAAGACAGTAGACCTATTGAAGTTGGAAGCTAGTAGTAAATGGTGGTATATAGAATCATTTCACCTTTGGGAATACTGAAGACCTTTCTCTTATGGAGATGGCCAAATTAAATCTATGTGTGTAATGCAATAGTGCACATCTCAGTAGAAGGAATCAGCATTGTGTGGGGTAGTTATTGGGTTGAGCTATTTGGAAGATCTTGATATTCACAGACCTAATGTAGTCTTCATAATTTTGCAGACAAATTTTTCATATCTGAGATAGATTCTGCCTCAGAATAAATTAGTATCTTAAGTTAACATTCCTGTTATGGGAAATAAAAAAGCATAGAAACATTTTTCCAGGAATCTGGGAAAACTGTATGCTTGTAAAATGTCTCACATTAGTACATTCCATAATAAATTATTGATTCTATAGCAGCCAAAAATAGCATTACATCTTCTCATAATTTTTCATTCTTCATCACACTTGACTTTTACTATATTTGATACTGTTGATCAAGTTACCTTTCTTGAAACTATACTCACATAGTTTTCCTATTATATCTCTTGGCTTTCCTTCTCTGTTTCCTTTGAGAATTTGTCTTTGTTCCTTATACTCTCATGATTTCAACTAATTACTTTCAAATATACATCCTCTGATAAGACAATCTTCTTGAACTTCAAACCACTGTATTGAACATCTCTACATGGATGCTCCATAGGACCTCAACTCAACTTCTCAAACACTAAACTCTTACATACATTTTCCCTATCAACCACCTGAATCCATTTAATCAATTTAAGCACCACCAACCATACAGTCATTCAAAAACTGAGGGTTATCTATAAAGCCTCCTTCACTCCCACATTCAATTAACACATCCTGTTAGCTTTACCACTAAAGTATATCTGGGACATGTCACTTCTTTGCATTCAACTGGTCATCATCTAACACTGAAACTACCAGAACAGTTGAACTCTACTCTTTCAAATCCATCCTCTTTCAGATATTAAGATCATGTACTAAGAAACACACACCTATATGTATACATACGAACACATACACATGTATACATATATACAAATTCATAACTTTCATTTTTTAATTTAAATCTTTCTGTGGTTCTCCATGGCATAGAGAATGTAGTCCTGCTTATGGCACTAAGTTAGTTCTAGGTAAACAGTTTTAGAATGAATGATTATTCAATAAATAGACAAGACAATTAATGCTAACCATAAACAGAAAGTGTTACTAATATCCAATCATAGAGTCATGGATCTGAATATAATCATTTATCCATTATCAAACATTTATTGAGTCCCTGATATGAGTCTGGCCTGCTTCCATATACTAGAAATGCACTAATGGGCAAGGTAAATTTCATGTTTTAAATTAGTTAGACAGGGAGGCCCTTAGATTTTATAAGCAAACCAAAACCATATCTGAAAAGTTTCCAGGATAAGACATCAAAACGTAAGGACAACCAATCACAAACAGCCAACTAGGTTTTCCAAAATAAGACAACCACTTAAGCTATAGCTAGTCAAATAATGTCATTGCTTTACTTCCACCTCCTCTTTACAAACGTCTTCCCCTAGTTCCTGTGTGTAGAGTACTACTAACTAATTCCAGTTTGAGCTTGGCACTGCCCTATTCAAATGGAAATTGGTGCAAATAAACACTTACAAATTTAATATGCCTCAGTTTATCTTTTAACAATGCTCTCATTGTGCTTACATTCTTATATAAACAAATAAGTAATTAACTTCAAAGCAATGACACAATTTCTAAAAATATAAAACAAATCAACTGGAGATAGGAAATCGGGGTTGGTTTTTAACTAGAGTAGTCAAAAAAAGAGGTGTCCCAAGAGATGACATTAGACTTGATATATAAATACTGAAAATGATGGAATTAATAAGTTATACTTTTTTAAGCAGACAGCCAAGGCTCATAAATGAGAATCATTATAGAGCATTTGAAGAACAGAAAGAGAAAGCATAACTGGAAAATAGATGAGGAAAAGTGGTGGGAGATAAACTCTGTGAAGAAAGGAGACTTCTAGGGGTCTTTCACATCAGGTAAGTCCAATAATAAAAGATTATGTTTTCACCTCCCATATCTAGGAGAGTAACATATTATTATGCTTCTCTTTTTAAATGAGGTATTCTTTCTCATTTGTTTTTACCATTATATACCTACTGTTTCAAATTAAATAGAAAAAAAAAAGCAAACCTGATAGATTTATAAACACTTTTGTGTTGTTTACAAGAAGAGACAATTATGAGTTAGTACATTTTCCTAGTCCTCTCATATCTTTTCCTTGACCTTTTTGTCTCTCATTAAATTTTCCTGTTCTTCTCTCATTAAGACCTCTCCATGGTTTTCCACATTTATTTTTAGCGAAAGATCTGGGATTCACTTTAAAGTGTAACTAAGTGATCAACAGCAGCTTAGGGTACTTCCAATCTTAGTATATTTATCTTAATAAAACCCCCAAATATAAACTAAAGATAAATTAGTCTTATATTTAGAAAATCATACATGTCTCCTAAGTGATGGCAGCCTCTTGAAATTTTTCTAAGTCCCCGTTTGGAGTTGGAGACCTGAGCTGGATGTGGGCACTAATAGAGGTCAAGGCTGATATGAGTATTAAGTTAATCTTTGTTATCATGGGTCATGACAAATATGAGCATTAAGGTAACAGTGTATCTCTGACAATGTTCAAGTATACCATTTTGGATAAAGCCTCCTTCGCATTCTAGTATAAAACCATTAAACCCCAAAGTATAGATTTTTATGCCTTTTTTTTTTTTTAACACATTCTAAGGCTGCATTAAACAGACGCCAGAACTGTCTCAAGGAATTAAGCTTTTAGCATTTCGGAAACTAGTGGAAATGTAGGAGATTTTGTTGAGTACCTAAATTTGACCATAATCTCTGAATCTTTTTACGTAGCAAACTTAACCCTTTGGCCCTTGGAGTATCTTACTTGATACAACCTGGCATCTAAACAAAAGTCACCTTACACTGAGTTATTTGAGTAAATTACTGGGGGACTTGGAGATTTGTGAGTAAGAAACTGTGTGTGTGCTTAATTCAAGCCACAATCATTGAGATCATATATCGCAGAATCCAATGTTACAGAGACATGTATGCTGCTGAGACCAGATGTCTTTAGTAATTTGCTGATATGTCTCTAACTCAGCAGTTTATAGATTTCTTGCTAACAATACTGTTCTCCTTCATATAACACCCCCTCTCTCATTTCTCTCTTTTATATGAAACCTTATGAATAAAGTATACGGAAAGAAAAAGACAATTCACAAATCTCCATGTAGAACAATTAGGAATTAATTGATTTACATGTCCCTCATTCAATATATAGCTCCTAAAATACATGTGTGACTACACCCCAAAGGTCTGCCTGGAATGTAATATGATAAGAAAATCTACTGTAAAATACCCAATAAATGGAAAAAGATGGAAAATAAATACTACCTGAAATAGTTATATTTCACAAAGACATTTGTATGGAACACTTTCAAATGTAAAGCAGCTCTATTTTAGACCTGATTACTTCTTCTGGGTGCTAGTAATCATCTGAATAGCAGCTATTGCTCCTTAATAATGACCATTGCAGGGCTCTTGTTCAGTTCTCCTGTTCTCAAACACAATGCTCAGAATGTAAAAGTTGACTGTTTCATGAATAATTCAAAGCGATCAGTTCCTGAATTGCCATTTGTGGTCCAAGGGTGGGTTACCATTCAAACTAGTTCACTGAGTAGCTCACCAGAATATGTTTGAAAATGAGCCAAGGTTCTGGGTTTGTTTGTTTGTTTCTTTTTTCTAACAGTAAGATTGTGAAAAAGAAAGATAGTGGGCTCAGAATGGATGGACTTTCTTATGAAGAAAAGCTTTCAGACAGTAACACCATAAAGCAGTGCATGTAGATTTTTATATAAACAATCCCACTGCTTGTTACCCATGCTTTCCTCCCCAGATTCACTCCTATGAAAAATTTTCTGTCAGTGTCTCTTCATGACCATTTTCTCAACCAAGGGTCTGTAGTTGCATGTCCAAGCTCAGCAACTGTAAAAAGCACTTACTGAAAAAGAAACCATTTCCAATCAAAGCAACAAGATTCGAGTGGATTGGCCAAGCCAATTTCTGTTTTCTGTAACTGCTCAGGTTAAAACAGTCCTTTTCCTATTTTTTTTTCCCTAATAGATTGAGAGCCTCCTTTTTAATGCTGAGCTATAGCAATGCAACCCGGTAAAAATAGTCAAGTGTCTTCTGTACAAACTTGTAATTTCCTTTTCTGTCAGGGTTATTTTGGAAATAAAATAAAGTTATAAATCAAGGAAAACTATTAGGTCTTCTTCTCCCTCAGCCTCTTCAATCCTAGTTAGTCTCATAACCTTAAATTCAAACAATTTGATAAAATTCAATTTAATAAACTTTTATTAAGCATTTGATACCTGGGCTTGACTAGTATAAAATATAGTCCTTCATTTGAACATTTAAAAAAAAAATCAGGACTATTTCAGGAAAAAAATCATTTTAGTTAGACTAAGACAAAAATAAAGCTAAAGATGAGGAAAAAAAGAACTTTATAGAATTATGATACTGAGAGGTATCACAGAATATGAGGTAGAGTTCAATAGTGAAGACCCATGAAGGCCAATAGGTCACTTCAACCTAAAAGAATAGAGTGCTGAGGGGTTTGAATTACTTCAGAATTTTCTTTCTCTTCTTTGTTTCCCTATGCTAGATGTTTTATTTTATTATTATTTTTTTCTCTTTCTGCCTACCAACCTCTTTTGAAGGGAAGAAAACATTGCTTTGACACCTGTCTGGATTTACTTGTTTAGTTTCAATGTCCCAAGGAAGTGATTGATTGGCTTATCTATCATCAGGGGCCCATAAAATTCAAATCAGAGGAAGGGGAGTCAAGCAAAGACAACACAGCTCCTATGGGGAAGTTATGGTTGACAGTAAAGGGGTGGTTACTCTCTGAAGGAAGTATTATTGGTTACTGATGATAGCTAGAGAGCAAAGAGTGATAGGTGTTCATGAAATGTTAAAAGATTAGCAGTCCATTGAAAAACACATCTGAAGTATGATTTAAACTTAAGGGCAACTGAAAAAAACAGATTTGTAAAATCAATCAAATCAATAATTATGGATAGTTTACTCCTAAAGAGACATATTTTACTATAACAATATACTTCACAGCCCAGATGACAATTTTTTTAATTATTTTCTTTACTTTTTTGACTGCATTGGGTCTTAGTTGCAGCACGCAGGATCTTCTTTGAGGCACGTGAGATCTTTCCTTGCAGCGTGCAGTCTCTTAGTTGTGGTGCTTGGGCTTCTGTCTAGTTGTGGCATGCAGGTTTTCTCTCTCTAGTTGTGGTGCATGGGCTCCAGGGCATGTGGACTCTGTAGTTTGTTGCACACAGGATTTCTCATTGAGGCACACAGGCATACTTGCCCCACGGCATGTGGGATCTTAGTTCCCCGACCATGGATGGAACCTGTGTCCCCTGCATTGGAAGGCAGATTTTTTACCACTGGACACCAGGGAAGTCCCCAGACAATAATTATTAATAGTATAAATTTTCAAGGTATTTGGTCTCACTCTTTGCATCATATCAACACATGTGGCAGATGTGTTCATGAGACATGTAAAAAGCATAAGTCTCGCCTCAAAGTGTTGCCTCTGGGAACTTTAGAAATTATTCTGATAACAACAACAATCAAAATAGCTATCATTTATAGCTACTTTTTAGTTTGGATACATATATATCAGTTACTGGCTGTGTGATCCTGAACACAAAGCTGAACTTCTCTCACTCTTTTATTTTTTTTCTATGAAATAAATATAGTAATATTGTCTCCCTCATAGACAGAGAGGAAAATTAAATAAGATGGTATATGTGTATGGTAATGAGGACTCTGGCATATAGTGAGCTCACAATGTTATTTGCTCTGATAATATTATGATAAGGTAATGAAGATACTGATGATACAATAATATCATCCCTTAAATTTTGTTATTTTTCCATTTACATCAAAGGAAAAACAAAAAGCCTAAAATATCTTTTAGGTTTCTTTTCTTTTAATGTGTATGTGTGTGTTTGTGTGCCTATGTGTGTGTTCATAAAGGCATCATTAGTTGAGTCTATTAAAAACAAGCCTACATGAAGAAAAACATTTTAAAATTATTTGATAAAAATCACAAGGCTCCGGAGAATTTGGAATGATAAAAATTTATTTTTCAACAAAAATCTCCTTTAAGCATTCACTATTAATATGACTGAAGTAGTGATGGGACAACTAAACATATTTCTTCCTTGCCTCATAAATAAATATATATATATATATATATATATATATCTTTATATATAATGTTTTTAATAAGTGTTTTTAATTTTAATGTTTTTTAATAAACACTAGTCCTACAGAAGAATCTTTTTTCCATTTCCATCCAATTACCAATACTAATAGCAATTGATTTTAATGGGGTTATTATGAATTCTGCTAATTGTCAATCATTAGAAGGTATTTCATAAATATCTAGAAGAAATGGGAGAGACACAGAAATGGTAAGGCAAGGTCCATGTCTTCAGGAAGTTTTCTAACACATCGAGAAGTATTCTGTGTCAATCATCTGGATCTGAATATATGTGCTCAGAAGAAAGAATTCAACTGATATTAATGGAGAAATTATTTAAATGAAGAGTGGAAGTCGAATAGGCTATCATTGGCAAGGTGAGAGTTCAGTATGTAGAAGGGAGAATAGAGAATATTTAGAATGAGGAAATAAATAGTATAAGTGAAGTCTTGAGTGCAGAATCAAGCAAGGTAACTGTAATAAGACTCACTCAAATGTAAGTAAGTGGTGTGTAATAGCATGTAGTGGGAAATTAACTTGGTTTTATTGAAAAGCATTAGGTACAAAAGTTGTCAAAAATCAGAGGACTTTTGAATCAATTAGGTAGTGGCAGCAATTGAGATTTCTCAAGAAAGTAACTTCTAAAATTGGAGCACTGAGTACCAGTTTGATTGGAGAGTATTTTGGAGGCAGACAAGTGAGGAAGCTATTTAGGTCTGAGTATAGTGATATAATCTAAGGTATTATGTGGCTATTCTGTATCTTCCTATCAACAATTATAATAATAGTAATTTAAATATGAGATTAATTTTCTCCCCATATTATATTCAGGTTCCTAAGAAAGCAAGACAACAATTACTTCAGCTATATGTGATCTTTATTTCTAAGAAGATTTATTCCCTAATTTATTGTATCTTTTTTAAACTTTCTACCCTGATGAACAACATAGAAAAAAAACTTAAAAATTCTTATAAAACTTTCTATTAAAACAATAGAAATTCTTAATCTGTGTAATACTTTCCTCATGAAAATACCCTGGATAATTTTAATTTTTCTAATCCATAGATCCTACCCAAGGTCAAGCTCTTCCAATCATTAATATCCAAAAGCCATCTTTTGAATATGTGAAATAATATAAGAAAACCCAGAATGCAAGGGCTTTAGAAATATGAGTAAATGAATGTCGAATTTAAAGCTGGAAAATTCACAAAATTATGTGACTTGATTAAGCAATATTACTCTAGATACATTAAGCTAAAATTTACTGATTTAACTACCTCATTCAATAGATGCTAAAATGAGGCAAACTACAATAGCTTAAATTATTTGCAACTTTTTTTCCAAATGAGAAGACCACATGCTTCATTCAAAGATTCATTCAATAAACATTCTTTGTACCTGCTAAAACTCTAACAATGCATTTTAAGGCACTAAAATTATATACGTAAATAGACATGGTTCTCATATTTACACTTTAGTAGATATTATAAACAAGTAATGACACGTTCATAATATAATGATCATTTCTGATATAGGGCTACACCAAGATACTAGGGAAGCACAAAGAGGGATTCATAATATCTTGAGTAGATAGATAATGATGATTCTCTTTCAATTATGTGCATATTATTACAAAAGGAATTTGCTATGCATTGTAATTGTCTTCTGGAAGCTCCAAAGAATTTAACCACCATAGTAATACCATGTCCTTTAAAAAGTAGCACATAATTTAATGGTAAAGATCAGGGTCACAAGAGGGACTGGAGAGTAACAAGTCTGCTTGTCACTTATTGAATGAATACAAACCATACAAACCAAAGTGAAATCGTGATCAAATTTTGCCTTCCAAATAATTATGCTTAAGAACCAACTTTGCTAACATTTTTACAAAAGTTTAAGGATGAACAGAAAGAACCAAGAGAAGTAAATATCCAAAGACTAAATCTCTGTACCACATGTTTCTATTTAACATCTTTTTTAAGAGCTACTGTGTGAATAAGTTTAGTTCTTGTATTCAATTCAAATGTGGCAATCACAAGTGAGTTTGTCCTATTTTATGTTGAATTCAATGCAAAAAATCTGAAAATATAAATAAGAGCTTGGAAGTTTAACACAGCAATTTTTGTTCTTTATTTTTATTAGCTTGACCTTATAGGCTTACTAAAGTAATTATTGTTTGTTAATTATGTACAAGTGAGTTATTATGGATCTATTTATTTAAGTTTAAGAGGTGAATAGCTTGTTTTATAATTGCTTAGTCTTAAAACATATGTTTTAAATAACCAGTATCTAATATAGCATGCCTTATGATGGTCTTACTTAACTACAGTCATTAACTAAATAACAATTATGAGAAACATATTTAGTGAATTAGAATCATCGTTTTTCCAACGACTATCTACAATGGTGGTTTAAGCTCATGTAACGTTTTTCTTTTGGGAACACAGTAGGGCATAGTCATACTACCTAGCTTATTCTATTACATCTCTAATAAATCTCACTTCAGATAATCTATCCCACCACAAATCAAAATTAAATAAATGGCCAGATCTGAGAAGATGCCTTTTGGAGACAGACATACCCATTGCCTGTAACTAGACCATGGTTCTGTTTATAACAGAGATGCCAATTCTATTTCATGATGTTTCTAATTCCATTCACTACCACCAGAGTCTAAACTCTTGAAGGACACAGTTTAACATTTGTGTTATCTTTGTGCTTTTCACAGGGCTTAGAACAGTGCTTCAGACAGTAATCACTCTGTGTTTACAGAAATGAATACCTGCCTTTTCCCAATATCATATATACCATTTAGACAGCTCATTCTAGATAGCCATTCAGACAAAAGATAGAGAGCAAATAGTCATCATTGTCAGACTGGTCCCAGGTATATAAGCAAAGATGGAAATGGAATAGGATGATTGGGGTGATTTATTTAATGACTATAATAAGTATAGTAAGTCATCTGTTAATGTCCCCAAATAACCATATGGCAAAAAATTTTATAGATGATCAAACCTAAACTCAGAGAGATTGCCATCTGCCAAAGTACACAAAGTATACCAGTAAACAAGTTTATCTGATTAGGATTTTAGTAATTAGAGAAAAATTTAAAAAAAAATAAAGGATGATTTTGTGGCTCAGAAACAGTAAAGTGAAAAAGGACACAAAGGGATTAAAGTAAGAAAATGGTGCATATGTTTTATACATTAAAAAAAAATTTCTTGGAGTATAGTTGATTTACAATGTTGTGTTAGTTTCAAGTGTACAGCAAAGTGAATCTGTTATGCATACACATATATACACTCCTTTTTAGATTCTTTTCCCATATAGGCCATTACACAGTACCGTATTGAGGAGAGTTCCCTGTGCTATACAGTAGGTCCTTATTAGTTATCTACTTTATATATAGTAGTGTGTATATGTCATTCCCAGTCTCCCAGTTTATCTCTCCTCCCCATTACCCACTGGTAACCATAAGTGTGTTTTCTGCATCTGTGACTCTATTTCTGTTTTGTAAATAAGTTCATTTGTACCCTTTAAAATTATAATTTTGGCTGCTATGTAAATAGTAAATTGTGTAGGAGAGAGGCAAAAGTAGGAGAAACAGTAAGTAAGCAGAATTCTAGATGGCCCTGTAAACATTGCCCCTGGCCATTATTACTATGATTATCTTCGTGCATGGCAAAAGAGATTTTCCATTTGTAATTGGAGTTACTAGTAAATGCTTCTTCAAATAGGGACATTATCTGGGCGAGACTAATCTGTTCACATGAGCCCTTTAAAAACAGAGAGTTTTCTCTGGTTTACCACAAAAGGGCAAGTCATAAGTATGCAAACTATGAGAAGGATTTGACTTCTCTTTGTTGGATTAAAGATAAAGGGGGGACATGTTAAAAGTAACACAGTTGGGTTTCCAGATGTTGAAAGCAGCTTATAGTTAACATCCAGCAAGAAAACCTGGACTTCATTCCTACAGCCACAAGGAACTGAATTTTCTAACCACCTAACTGAGCTTGGAAGTGTATTCTTCCCTAAAACCTTCAGGTAAGAACCCAGTTTGATCAATACCTAAGTTTCAACTTTTGTGACTCTACGTAGAAAAAACAGTTAGCCCTACCTGTACATCTGACCTACAGAACTGTGAGCTAATAAATGGGTGTTGTTTTAGATCATAAGTTTATGGTTATTTGTCACAGCAGCAATAGAAAACAAAGCAAAAAACAAGCAGGAATACCAATTACTGTCAATTATAGTAATCATGGCCAAATATTTAGTTTGAACAAGAAACACAGCAGTAACACTGAAGATGATGTGAAAATGGTTGGGATATATTCTGGAAATAATAATTAAAAGGATTTGTTGATGAATTGAATAAGTGGAATGAGGAAAAGAGAGGAATCAAGTAAGCCTCTCAAGTTTGGGGTTGGAACAACTGGATAAAAGGCAATGTATTTTATTTTTATAGAAACCACTGAGCAATGATGGGTTTTGCATTGCTTTGGGGGCCTGTATATTTTAAGATAATATTTTATATATTATAAATATATAAAATACTACTATATTTAAGTAGCAATATCAAGCAATCAATTGGGTACTCTAGTCTGGATCCCAACAATGACTTGTGGCTGGACATGTAAATTTTTAGTGATCACTTTATAAAGAGTATTTAAAACTCTAGAACTGGATATGTTCACCCAGAGAGATAAGTATAAAAAGCCCAAGGCCTGTGTCATCCAATGTCTAAAAATTTGGTGGAGAAAGCAGAATTATTAATTTTTATGAGAATAAAAAGGAGCTGCTAAGAAAGGTAAGTAAAGTAAAATGCAATGTCATGTAATGGATACCAGCATTTCAAGATGTAAGAAGACGTAAATGAGCACTGAGAATTATCCATCCTATCTGAACACAAAAAAGACATTCAAAAGTAGTTTCAATAGAGTGATAGATATTGAAGGTAATTTGAAGTAGGTTGAAGAATTAATATAAATAAGTTTAGGCCATTTGGTAGCTGAATACTTAAAGAAGTAATTCTGGGGAGGGTTCATGTAAACATGGTAGTAAATGAGACCCAAAGGAGAGTTTTATGAAATGTTAGTTTTCTTTGCCATATCTGCCAACATAGTTTTTTGAGTCATTATAAGAAAGAAGATTTGGAATAGAGGAATCAGTATTGGAATAAACGGTTTCAGATTTGAATTTCTGTGCTGCCATTTATCCTGTGATGTGTACCAAATCCCTGGAATTGTCTGAGTTTCAATTTCCACAAGTATAAAATAAGTATAATAATACCCAACTCAAAAAGTTCTTGTGGGATTAAAGGAGACTGATTAACACAGAACACTGCATGTAGTAGACACTTAACAAAGTGTCGATTTCATTTAGGTATGTGGCACATGGTATTTCATTGAAAAAGAGCCAAATTATTTGAGTTCTTATCATAACTGTTTTTTCTGCAGGAAAAAAAATATATCCTTTTTTTCGTATAAAAAGTCAAGGGAATCTAACCACAATTTTTTAAAAAAATTGATTCTAACATTGAAATTATATGCCCTCTTTGGACCCATATATACACATTCAGAAAGGAACCAAAGCTAGATAAATTTACCAAGTCATTCCAAAATTCTGAGAAAGCACTTTAAATTAATATATATTATATATTTATATATATAATATATACATATATTATAAAGGCAATTTAGGAATGACAAATCTGGAATGGATGATACAAAGAAATTTTTTTCAGCAATTGAAAAGTTGGTTTAAATACATACTCTCCTCTAGATCTACTGTCTGAAAAAATTTATGAATAAAAATGTTTTAAAGTCCTTGGGATGGTTAGCAAATAGTTAACATGGAAGAAATAAATCCTCTGAGAGAGCACAATCATTAATTAAAACTCAAAAAGAAGACACTCCTAATATCTTAAAAATTAATTTTTTAGGATCCTTGGATTAAAGCATTTATGGTGAGTATTAAAATTTCAGTTTATCATCTATCTAGGACCTTTGAGTATTCTTATATTCCAGAAATAAGCTCATGCCACAAGTTGTGGGACCAAGAAAGAGGAAAACTGGTGATGTCAACTTTGAATTATTCCAGGAACAGAATGATTTTCTCCTTTTTTCTCTAAATTTCACCATTATCTTTATCTGCATTTGTTCAGCTGACACAGGTTTGCAGCTGTACAAATCCCATGTGAAATGACCCTGATTTCACAAACCTGGGTAGAAGTTTATATTAAATACTACCACTGTGTTGACTGGCCAAACAGGAAAGCTTATTTTATGTGTGTAAAGTGAGATTTGAAATTGAATACAGTATTTATCTCCTAGTTAAGAGAAAACTCAAAAACACTCCTTGGAAAAAAATGCTTATTTATAAACACATAACATTCGTCCTTAAACACTGGATAATATGTCATGCTTCATGTATGACATAAACATGTAAAATTTAACTGATTCCTCTGAGATCTAGATTTCAATATCAAGTCAGTGGGCTACAAGTAACTTTCAGACCTAGAGCCAGACACCTTGAGATTTCTATAGAAAACTGCCACTTGTCATGATGGAACATTGATTAAAAACTTAATTTCTAAATGTGAAAAGAATTGAAATATTCTAAAATCAAAAGAGCTATGTGATATTACACTTGTGTAAGTAGAACAACCACTGTATTTTCATTTCAGAAGTTTATTGCCACATTCTCCTTGAATTTCTAAGCTGCTGCCAGAGAGGGAAGGCATAAAGGGGTAGAAAATTAGTAGTCAAAAATCTTTGATAGACCAAAATCTGCCTGTAGGTATTATTTTGGAAAATCTGGGAAAATGAAAGAAAAACTACATAAATAATGCAGTATTTGAATTTTGCTGTAACATTTATGAAGTAGGGAATGCTTTCATCATTAAATCTTTCTATTACAAACCACTTGAGTCTCTGAAATTCATCATGGCTACACTCCTAGCACATAAACTGTCCATCATAGTGGTGACAGTCCCACCTCTATCAAGAGATCACTGCTCTCAAATCAGTTTGGACTCCTCTTAAAATGGGTGGAGATCCAGGAGTAAATTCATGCACTAATCTCCACTACAATAATGCAGAGAAACTTTTCATTCAGTTTTGTTGTTAGAGACAGCTTTGCTGATATATCAGTTTAAACCTCATTACCCTATGAACATACCCAAGAACCCGAAGCAAAGGATTAGCTCTATTCATTCAACAAACAGCATCAAAGTGTTGCCATGTTCCCAGCTCTGTGCTACTTGTTGAGACACAGATGAAGAAAAGAGCCCCTGTAGCAATCATCTATCCTATAAGCTTGCAAGTACATTGATTTCAGGTACTGTTTATATCTCCCAGGAAGTAGAGGGGTTAATGAATGGCATTTCCTTGTTTGACATAAATTCTCTGTTCTTCCTTTCTATACAGAAGGTTTTCACCAACTCTCTTCCCTCAAAATTTACCAATCCAACCTTGCTATCCTGTCCATACTTGTTATTGATTATATATCACTGTACTCTATTCTTTTTGCATGATTTTTAAAATTAATGTAACTTATCTTTTAAACGTTCCACATTTTAGAAGCCTGCTTTATATTGTCTGTACACAGTTTAGGTTTTGTTTTGTTTGGGGTTTTTTTTTGTTTTGTTTTGTTTTAATAGCACTAGGTGGTCAATTATTGTCTATTGAATGAATACCTGAGCCATGAGCCACAACTCAGGACATTTTTCCCCTATAGGATGTTAATCTTCAATTTTATAATACAGGCTACTGGAAAAATATATAACAATATGTAGGAGATCATTTTCTTATGCTTTATAAGTTCATAAGATATTTAAAGACAAAGAGACATTTGTATATGGAAACCATTTACAAATTTAGAATTATTTTCTCCTTTTTTGTTTCCATATTAACATTGTGCAGAAAAAGCTAGAACTAGTATCTGGTTTAATCACATATGAATGGATGGAAATAATTTTATCACAATGATAAAGTGAAAGTTTATACCACTTGTCAAATTTGATAGTAGCGCTTATGGTATTAACTCTGAAGACTATGGATTGTTTAAATAATTATGGCTTCTAATTTTTTTTTTCACGTCTTAGAGAACTTGTGTATACAATTTGCTTAGAAATCACATGTAAAAGGAATTCATTATTGTAATTTTTAAATGAATTTTAAGTAAATGGAGACTCAAAGTTATTGACACTTTATATGTTTATTAACATTCCTATTACACCAGGTTTATGTTTCATGAAGTTAAAAGGATCACGAAAAATTTTTATTTTTGATCCAAATTTTCAAAATAATCAAGATTAACATTTATTACCTGCTTAGTCATTACTAAACATGCATTTTTAAATACACATTATTCTATTTATGTTCTAAAAGAATGCGATTTAGGGGATGAAATTAGGAAATATTTGACTAGATATTTTGGAGATATTTTCCTTTTTTTCCCACTACATATTTTTGTTTACTGAGGGATAATTTACATACAATAAAAAGCAGTTTAAGTGCTATGGATTATAGAGTAGTTGATATTTAACTGTGTAAGATACTGCCAAACATTTTTTCAAAGTGATCATGAAATTTTACAATCCTACCATGAAAATATGAGAATCGGAATTGCTTTACATCCTCACCAACATTTGGCATATCCAATCTTTTAATTTTAATCTTTCTAGTCAGTGTGCAGTAGGAACACATTAGCATGTTTTTCCTTGACAAATAATGATGTTGAGATATTTTGATGAGTTTATTGTCCAGTCACATGTTTTCTGAAGTGACTATTCAATTGCTCTGCTCCTTTTTAATTTTGTTTTTCATTTTATTACTGAAGTACATGAATTTTTAAACATACTTTGAAACACAAGTTGTTTGGCAGATGGATAAAGTGTGAATATTTTTTCCAGGAATATTTTATACATGCCTAAGTAAATTCTTTTGGAAGTATATCCATTATCATTAGTCTTAAATCTTTGCTTTCTAGAACTTATACCTTAGAATATCTTGTACAAGTACTGCCCACTTGAAGAATCCTAATAATTTACCAAAAAGATAACTCAAAATAATAATTGAAAAAGGTTTTTCCAGCTGGCCAGGTATGAGAGCTGAAGACCATATTTATTTGGAGGCATCTTAAGTAATCTAGCTAATTGGAAACTGAATGCTAAGTGAGCTCAGTGGGTAATTTTGAAGGATAGGTTTTCTTCCAGTTCCACAAATATGTCACTCTTTTGCATGTGAGTCTATACTAAGTTTTCCAATCCATAATACTAAGTTTTCCAATCCATAAACATAGAATATCTTTCCCTTTATTTAAATATTTTTTTATTTCTTTTTTCAGCGTTTTATAGTTTTCTGCAGACAGGTCTAGGATATATTTTGTTAGATATATCTACATGGTTCTTTCTTTGTTTCTTTGTTGCTATTGAGAGTGGTATTTGGAAGAGTGGGAGGGCTAAATGGATAAGGGGGTCAACAGTATAATGACAGATGGAAACTAAATTTTGGTGGTGAAAATGCTGTAGTGTATACAGAAGTTGAGATATAATGTTGTACACATGAAATTTATATAATGTTATAAATCAATGTTGCCTCAATAAAAAATTGTATTTGGAATAAAAATGTCTATTGTTTATTTATACGAATTTTGTATATTAATCATATATATTGATGTAATTGCTCATTACTTCCAGGAATCATTCTGTAGATTTTTTGGGGAGGGGGGACTTTGTGTTTGTTTTTTTGCTTTACATAGATAAGTCATCTGCAAATAAAATGGATGTTTTTCTTTCTTTCTTCCAATCTGAATATCTTTTTATTTATTTTTCTTGTTTTATTGCACTAACAAGGATTTCCATTAATTCAATGATGTTGAATGAGAGTAGTGAGAGAGCACAATAAATCTGTCTTAATTTGAAGAAGACATGATGAATCTGGACTGCTATGTAGTACTCTAGTAAGGAAGTGTAATGTCACACCCACAGGATGATGATGGGGGTATATCAAAAGGATATAAAAGTAAAGTGAAGATGCACCCAATGACCAGAGCTGGACCCATTTGAAAAATATAAGTAAAATAATATCAGACTCTAACCCAAAGTACAAAGTAAATGTTCATGAGTACATACTAATATAAAGGATTGAATAAATAAACAAATCTGTTATACAGAAGAATTCCAAATACTTCATGTAGATACCCTTAGGGGATGTAGCATATCTCCATACTTCTTAAGTGTGGACTGCACATAATAACTTCCAAAGAGTACAGTATGTGAAAGGATGAAGAAGAATAAATGTATAGTGTTAAAACCTGACAAACACTAGCTCAGCTAAGTAATGAAGTTAACATCAATAGGAATAAGTCATTTTAACAACGTGTAGCTTTGCTATGATATGATGAGAATGGTGCTTTATCTCCATCATCTTTCTCCCCCAAACCTATAACCTATTCTAATCATGAGAAAACATCAGGGAAATTCCCATAAATGTTCACTGTACTATAATTCCCTTATCAGTACCCCCTCAAAACTGTGAAGGTCTACACATACAAGGAAAGTCTGATAAGTTGTTACAACCAAGAAGAGCCTCAGGAGACATGACAATTAAATGTAATGTTGTATACTAGATGGAATTCTGGAAAAGTACATTACACAAATACTTAGGAAATTTGAATAAAATTGATTTTAGTTAATTATAATGTATCAATATTAGCTAATTAATTCTGACAAATTTACCATACTATTTATTGTAAGTTAGTAATATGAGATATTTATGAATTCTATGTATTATCTTTGTAATTTTTCTGTAAATCTTAAATCTATTCTAAAATAAACAATCTAAAAATATAGAGATCACGGACTTTCCTGGTGGCAGAATGTTTAAGAATCAACCTGCCAATTCAGAGGACACAGGTTTGATCCCTGGTCTGGGAAGATCCCACATGCCACTGAGCAACTAAGCTTGTGCACCACAACTATGAACCTGCGCTCTAGAGCCCGCGCATCACAACTACTGAAGCCCACATGCCCTAGAGCCTGTGCACTGCAACTGCTGAGCCCGCGTGCTGCAACTAGAGAAAGTTCACATGCAGCAATAAAGACCCAATGCAGCCAAAACAATATATACAGAGAGACCATCCATATACCTATATACAACTGTAGTAGATTTTCATATTTTGCTAAAATTTGTTCATATTTTTAATGACATAGAATATTATAGGTGCTAGGTGAATACTACTTTCTACTACCTCTAGGTTACACCTGTATAAGTTTGAAGTTTATCAAACCTATGCACGTTCATATATCAGCACATCACATCATATATATATATATATATATATATATATGTATCAAAAACATGTTTTTTAATGAATGTGACTATAATATATGAATATTTTGAATCTTTGTATGAATGTTATTATATTGTACAAACCATAATATAGCTTGCTTTTTAAGTAAAATATTATGTTTAATTTGAGTTATTTATAATGTCACATATAACTATTTCATTAATTTAATTGCTTTATATTGATTATTTGTATGAATATACTATAATTATTCTTATATTTATTCTCTAGTTTGTGGGTATTTTGAAGATTTTCCAACTTTTAACCATTACAAAAAGTTATAGGAACATATTTTTTTCTCCTTCTGCATTTTCATATGACATTTCTGAGAGTATAATTTTGTTGTGAAAAATATTTTCATTTATAAATGTGTTAGATAGTTCCAGAATGTGCTCCAGATTGTGAACAGAGTAGAAATCTACATTTTGTTCACATCTTCAAAAATATTTGGAGGTACCTAGGTTTTAGTCCAATGTATATAAAATATTATTTAATGAGCTTTTGTCTAATTATTATGAATTTTCTATGTAATTAACAGCAAAATTGTATAATTTTGTTCATTTTCAAATGTGTCCATCTCTTTGCTTTTAAAAAGTTAAATATAAAATCTGAATACTACAAATCCTTTATTGGTTAAAAGATGGCAAATGTATTCTAATGTTTTACTGTATGTTTAGACAGTGCTTATGCTATCTAGAAGGGTACAGTTGTTTCTAATTTAATATAACTGAATGTATTTACCTTATGGTCTATACTTCTTGAGTATTGTTTGAAATTTTTTTCCAACCTCAAAGTTATAAAATACTTTTTGACATTTTTATTTAAAGTTTTTACTTTTTAAAAAATTTGTATCTCAATGTGATATCTGTAATTATTTTTGTTTATGGTATGAAGTAGAGATTTAGATTTTCCATAGTGAATGTTCATTTTTATTTGAACACAGCAACTTTTCCTCACTAGCTGGTAATGCTACCTCTTATATGGAGTCCTAATCAACATTATTGGTTTACTTGTCCCTAATTCTGCCAATACTATGATAAAATGATGAATTTTCATATTGTCTTTAGAATGATTAGAAAAAAATCTTCTGATATCTCCCTCAAAATTTATTATTTACTTCAGCTACTTTTTCCGCTTGCACATTAGTATCAACATACCAAATTTATTAAATTATTATTTAAAGCATTTCTAGATTTATAGATTAATTGGGAAAATTGATATCTGAACATTGGCTTTTTCCATCCATGGATATAGTATAGCCAGCTATTTCTTTGTGCAAAACTTCTTTTATGTTTTTCAATAATTATTGGTAATTTTCATTGTTTTATATATTTTGTCTTTAAGCTTTATCCCTGGGTACCTTTACAGTTTTGTTGTTTTTATAAATACAGTCTTTTCATTTCTATTATACTTTCTATTTGTTAGTACTAGGAATACCATTAATGGTTTTGTGGATCTTGATTCTAGAAAAGTTGATCATTTTTAAAAATAATTTTGATAGCTGAATTTGTTGATTCTCCTGTGTATTAACTAAGATATAACAGTATGAATAGAGATAATTTCTACTTTTTGCACCATTTCTATCTTTTAAGAATGCAATGTCTAGGAATTCCCATTACAAGAATGAATAAAATCTATGTTGTTCAGTGTAGGTTTTTGACAGATACCCTTCAGACAGTTAAGGAACTTCCTCTGCAGTAGAAATCACTTGAGTTTCTATCAATATCTTGAGCTAAGTACTGAAATGTAATAAATTCTTCATCTGCTTCTTTTAAGCTCATAGTTTTTTTCTCCTTTAAACTCTATGCAGCATGACTTAATGATAGTTTTATCTGAAATTGACATTTATTTGCATTCCTGGGAATAAGCATTAATTTGTTAGAATACAGTTTGCATAGGTGCATATGTGTATGCCTGTACCTGTGCACATATATGTTTATAATATTAAACTTCAGGGACTTCCCTGGTGGTGCAGTGGTTAAGAATCCACCTGCCAATGCAGGGGACACACGGGTTCAAGCCCTGGTCCGGGAAGATCCCACATGCCGCAGAGCAGCTAAGTCTGTGTGCCACAACTACTGAAGCCTGCACACCTAGAGCCCGTGCTCTGTAACAAAAGAAGCCACCACAGTGAGAAGCCCGCACACCTCAATGAAGAATAGCTCCCACTCGCCGCAGCCCCCGCGCAGCAATGAAGACCCAACACAGCCAAAAATAAAATAAATAAATTTATTAAAAATATATTAAACTTGATTTGTTAATATTTTATTTTGGATTGTTGTTTCATATGAATTCTTCATGGAAACTGGTATCAATTTTCTTTTTTCTTTTTGTTGTTCTTGTCTGGTTTTGTTATTGAGCTTATACTAGCCTAATATACTTAAACTGAATAGCTTTCCTTTTTCTAAGTTTATTGTCTGAAATTACATAAAATCAGAAACATCTGTTCCTTGAAGGTTAAGTCATCTGGGTTGACTGTGTCTTTTTTAAGTAAAAAGTCTTAAGATCGAAGATTCAATTTTTGTTCACATTCTTTTTCAGATATTCAGGTTTTCTGTTATTTTCAGTACATTTTTATAATTTCTATATTTTCTCAAGATTCTATTAATTAATTTTATTCACATTGTTAAGGAAATTGACAGAAAGTTATTCAAAATAACATGTTATTATTTTTAGAAATTCTACTGTATCTAAATTTGTATCCCTCTTTTGTTCCAAATGTTTTTGTGGTGTTTCCCCCAATCAGTATTGCTAAAGTAACAAATATATTGATCTTTTCTCTCCTAATGTGTTTCTATTTCATTAATCTCTACTCTTGCTATTATTATTCCCAGATTTTTACTATAGTCTTTTGTTTCGTAGGTTCCCTTAGCTCTTTTTTGAGAATTTTTAAAAAATTAAATGCATTTAAATTTATAAATTTACCACTAATTACTATATTAGCTCTTTTTTTTTGCAAATTTTGGTGTATTAAGTTTATTTTGGTTCTACTTTATATGTATTTTGAAATTGTCAATATAGTTTCCCTTATCACCTATATAATACTGTATAATATTTAGTATGCAGTTATGTTCTTAAGCAAATTTTTGCTGTTGTTACTTATTTTTAATACCACTGCATTGAGATATAATTATATGAATTATTTTGACACATTTTGTAAGTGAAAATAAACTAATACAAAGTTTTTTAGTAAAATATTTTCTATTTTGGAGGGTTAGATCCTATGTAAATAGTTATTAGTTTCAAACATACTATAGTTTTTTGTTAACATTTTCTGTGTACCTACTGACTACTTTTCTTGGCTGACTTATCAATCTCTAATGGAGATGTGCTAAAATGAACTTCCTCATGATTGCTGATTTAATTGCTTCTTGAACATTTTTTACTCATGCTTTGTATATTTGAAGGCTGTTATGTTACATGATTATAAATTCATGATTTGTATATCTCCTTGAAGAGATTTGTGGGTTTTTTCTTTTAATATTATGTAGTACCAAGTGTAATATTAATAATTTTACCATAAAGTACATTTTATCTGATATTAACATTGCTTTTTTTTTTTTTTAGTTGCCAATGTTTGCATGGCATATCTGCTTTCAGACCTCTATTATCACCTTTATATATTATGTTTGTTTATGTGTTCCTTATATGTAGAATATAGCTGATTTTGTATTGCTGAAGTTGTTTTTAATCCAATCTGATAACATTTTCAATAAGAAAATGTACTTTTTATATTTGTTGTGACTGTACATTTACATATACAGTCACAAAAACATGTGTTATAAATATAAAATGTTATATATGTTGTACCCCATCTTATTTTGTATATGCTTTCCATTTTATTTGTATTCTCTGTCCACCTCCCTCTTGTTATTGTTTTGTTTTAATTTGGATTGGATTGATAAATTTCTTGATATCCCTTCTCTTTCCTCTTCTGGTCTGAAGGATGCAGAGTGTGTTTCTATAAATTTAGTGGTGTGACTTACATTTTCACAAGCATAGTTAACTGTAAATATTACTTAACAAAACTAAGGGAACCTCATGAACTTTTCTTGAATACTTACCACCTACTTAGTCTTCTTTCTCATTGATCTTTTTATGTACTTTATTTTATATAATTTTAAATATAAAATTATTATTATTATTTGCAGTCAATCTTAATGAAGTTAGCTATTGTACACTGTGCTCTGCCATGTTTTTTGTTTCTCTTCTCTCCTTCTGTTTTCAGTATATTCATTGATTCTTTTGGTTTGGGTCAGAGAGTGTTGCTGACACTCATCATATTGTCTTTAACAGATTTTATATTTTAATTTATTTATATTCAGTTATGTTTCAAAAAATTATCTTTACAATTCACTAACAAATACAGACACAAAATAACAACAGAAAAATAATAAATTTGAAAGTTTATAAAATTAACCCAGAATATAGGAAAAAGCAAAAATAAGAATTATGAGATGGAAACATGAGTGAAGTTCACACAACATACAGTCCTAGAGACTTTAGAAATATTTGACTCTTGTTCATTTAATAATATTTTTAAAAGTTCTTGAAGAATGTGCACATGCAAAAGAGGGACAGAGAGAGACTAAGTCACTATTTTTGGATTCAGAAAGGGCAGTAGATTCAATTACACTAACATTCTATGCATAGTCTCTCTTGTTGTACCCCAACTCTTCTACAAGCCACTAGAAATTTTCAGAATGTTTGCTAAATTTCAGTAAATGACTATAAAATATGAGCTTAGTATCCCATAATCGGCTAAGATATCACAATCTCTAATTTTAGTAACACTCTAGTCTTTGTCTCTTCGTTCCCCTACCTAAAAAATAACCCAGTCTTGTTAATAACCCAATAATTCCCTTTACATCTTCTATGCCATGTCCCTCAGTTAGTGCTTACACCCAGATGACTCACATATACATTACCCCAGCACAGACCTCTTTTCTCGGGTCCAGATCCATGCATTATCTTATATGACCACAAGGTACCTCAACTCTTATTCTTGATATCTCCCTCTACTTCACTCTATGTATCTGAATATATTGACAGCTTTCTATCTTCACCACCTCCATCCAAGTCCAAGACATTATAATAGGAACTATTGCAACACCTTCCTAACAGGCTGTCACATTGCCATTCCAAACCCCCTCTAATCTGTGAAAACAAATCTAATCATATTAGCTCTTCATAAAACCTTAAATAACACTCTTATCTTTATGTCTCTTAATATTTGCTGTCAGTGTTGAGTGGTAATTTGGATGGTATAGAATTGTTAAGTTATGTTCTCTTATCTTTTCCAGAATATTTATCTTTTACCATCTGTCTAGTGGGAAATCTGTGGTTAACCTTACTTAATTCTTTTGCATACTATCTCTTCTTCTGATCATTTTAATAATGTCTCCTTAGTAGTGATGATATGCAAATTTACTATGAAATATGTGGTTGTAAATTTATCTTTACCCCTCTTGTTTCTCAGACTGTTTCATGTATGAATTGCTGCCTTTCTTAAATTCTCCATATATTCTTTCTATACAAATATTGCTCCATTTTATTTGCTATACAAATTATATTTTCTGTACAAATATTGCTTGTGACTTTCTTTTTAATTGTAATTGGAATATCAAAGTTTATTCTTCATTGTTTAAAAATATCTTTATTACTTTGGATTTTTTTTGGGGGGAAAGGGGATATCAAGTACCATCTTGAAATTCACCACTTCTCCCGCCAGTGTTCAAGCTAGAGTTTATTCCAACAGCTATGAGTCTCTGTATTATGAATTTATTGCAGTGATTTTATTTTTAAGTTCTATGTAGTTTGTTTTTTATTTAGAGTAAATGTATGTTCTAATCGTTGGTTCTGTATGCTGCTTTTGTTATTATATATGCTTATAAACTTTGGAATTTTAGTTTCAAACGTAGTTTGAGTGGGATATTTTTGGCTTGTTTGTGTTTTGTTTGTTTGTTTTTCTTTCACTTCTTTGTCTAAATTTTGCAGTTGTCTCAGGCTGGATAACTGTTCTCCCAGTCCAGAAATTGGTCATATAGTGGCATTTGAAGTTTATCCTTTACAGCAGGGGTCCTCAACCCCCGGGCTGTGGACCTATCCACGACATGTTAGGAACTGGGCCATATGGCAGGAGGTGAGCAGTGGACAAGTGAGCAAAGCTTCATTTGCTGCTCCCTATCACTCCCTATCACTCACATTACCACCTGAACCATGACCCCCCATCGCTCAGGTGTTACCTACTGAAACATCCTCCTCCCCCATCTGTGGAAAAATTGTCTTCCACAAAACTGGTCTCTGGTGCCAAAAAGCTTGGTCACCGCTGCTCTACAGCAACCTTGGATCCCTGTTCAAATCCTCTTCACTCTAAATAATTCCAGTCCTCTGGGGGAAATGGTAAATGCAGGAGAGCAATCCATGTCATTAGATTGCTGTGGTTTTCTTCCAAGCAGTGACACTAGAGTAGACTGGAGATCACATGACTTAACGTCTACCACTGATTCCAATCAGTTAGTAGGAGAACAAATAGAGCAACAATATGAAATAATTCTGTATGTCTAACACATAAGTTAAAATTAGCATTTTGTGACATATATTTTTTTTTCTTCTTGCTCTGAAACACAAATCCCTTTTTTATTCCCCTTAGAGTTTCCCTCAGGGTAGAACCGGCCAGATTAAATGCATATTACTGCTTATTTGACTTACTGGGTTTTTTTTCTTATTATAGTTTTATTAATAAAAAGTTGGGTCATAGAATCAGAATAAGATATAGTATTAACTAAAATTGACCTGTGAAGTTTTAAAACTTAAAATTTGTCTTCACATTCTCATTATGCTTTTGACTTTCTTTAATCCTTAGGTTAAAAGAATGTAAACAATTTCATAATTCTGCTTGTCCCATTTGTTAGTGTTTGGTTGTTTTCCTTTCTGTTTGTTTTTGTTTTCTCTTTTTTGTCATGAGATATTGTTGACCAGAGAATGTCTTCTGAATTTTCTACCTTAATTTTTTTCACTGCTTGTAGTTAATCTACTACTCTTTCCCCCTTATTAAGTGTAAATGCCTCATATGACCAATGTTTCCTATTCAAAAATTGATATTGAGAGTATCACAAGTCCAGTTATATAACTAGTGGAATATTTGGATCAAGTTTTTGTCAGGCTGTGTATTTGTTCCCTCTTTTTCTATGTTCCCAGTTGACTGAAAACTAAAACCCAAAGAGCAGCCTTTTTTTTTTCAGCCTCAGTTCACATGCTTGGGATGCCCACCCAAATCCCTGACTTTCAAGTTTTGTGTCTCAAGTCAATTTATCATCTTTTTGTAGATTCATTAATTCTCTACTACCTACACTTTCTTTACCCCACAAGCACTGAACTCCCAGCCACCTTCTTCATTGTCTAATAGACCCTCAGCCTTATTCCAGCATCCTAGTTTGAATTTCTAATCCACAAAGCTGTGGATCTAATTGCTGAGATTTTCTCTTCCTGTCTTTGTCATTGCAATGAGTTTGAAGCTGAATGGCCGTGCAGAAGTTTGAGCCGACTTCCACGAATTGCCAAGTACAGTTGACTATCAAAGCCTCTTATTATTAATTGCTTTTTAATTATGATTCTTTTTCAGTTCTCTAGTTTGCTATCTTTGGACATTACTTTTATTCTATCTTTACACCAGGGCATTCTTTAACTAACTATAGATATGATATAAAGTACCCACCTTATATTACCTCCTTTTGCCTATATTTTTTTCCTTCTTCCTCACCTCTTGGCTTTGTGATTAAATGTTTAATTCAGTCACAAAGCAATATATTTACACACTATTATAATTTAAATCACATAATACCCATGTATTATCCAAGGTCTTATATAATTTAATTGTGTGAAACATTTTTGCAATGCAGTTTACTTGAAATATGCTATATACAACAAAGTTATCTTATTTTGTATACAGCACAGAGTTTTTTTTCTTTGAATAATGATTCTCACTATGGACTTTAGCTCATCTGGGCTCATAAATACTTACACTCATAAAAATTGTTTCTCTTTACCTGCCAGTATAAATCTGCATTTGTCTGTAAAACATTTTGCACAATGAGAATCGTATGTGTCTTTTAAGGTATTTGTCTTTGCTGCTATTGGTTTTGTAGAATAAACTTTTCTTTTTTAAGAAGGTTATTTTTCATAAGAGAGGAAAACTTTAGAAAATGAAACAAAATCTTTATGGAGCATTGTGAGTACACGTCGGAATACTCATTGACATTTAAAAATGGTGAAAAACCTAATTTTATGTTTAGAACTTTTACCATTATCTTCTAAAACATTTTACAAATGTCAGCTCCCACTGATGTCATTTCTCACTACCTCTTTATTAAAAATCTTTTTAAAAACATCCAGATGTATATAAGCTCATAACCAAATCTACTGACAATCTAAATGAACCCATGCAGTATTGTCTCTTGGAGAATTTGCATTATTAATATCTGCTATATCTTTCTACTTTTCTGAGATGCACCTGTATGCTATTTTGATCTGGTACAATTTTGTGTTTTCTGTAGCACAAGACTTCCCATTTCATTTAAAATTTAAAAAAACAAAATATAAAGGATAAACTTATGTAGCTTATACTTTGTTCATCTACATTTGAAAATAATTACTTAAAAATAAACATTCAGGATAGTTAAAAATTATATATATTAATATATATTTGGTAAAGCCTATATTTAACCAATAAAACCTAATTTTAACAGACTTCTCTAAACTGATAATGGTACTTCATTAAAAAAATACTGATAACTGTTACATGTGTTATAAATTCATGTGTCATTATTTGTTCATGTTCCTGATAAAGAAAGTGGAATCCAGAACATTGCATACAAATTTCAGCCAAGATTTGAATGTATTGAATAGAACTTATTCTAAAGACCATGCTGTTCCTTCATAAAATATATTTTAAATTAGGTTTTATTTTTTAATAAGATATAGGGGACTTCTCTAGTGGTGCAGTGGTTGAGAGTCCGCCTGCCAATGCAGGGGACACAGGTTCGAGCCCTGGTCCAGGAAGATTCCACATGCCACGGAGCAACTAAATCTGTGTGCCACAACTATTGAAGCCCACGTGCCTAGAGCCCATGCTCCACAACAAGAGAAGTCACTGCAATGAGAAGTCTGTGCACTGCAACGAAGAGTAGCGCCCACTTACCACAACTAGAGAAAGCCCGTGAGCAGCAACGAAGACCCAATACAGCCCAAAATTAAATAAATAAATTTTAAAAATAATTTTTTTAACATCTTTATTGGAGTATAATTGCTTTACAATGGTGTGTTAGTTTCTGCTTTATAACAAAGGGAATCAGCTATATGTATACATGTATCCCCATATCTCCTGCCTCTTGTGTCTCCCTCCCACCCCCCCTATTCCACGCCTCTAGGTGGTCACAAAACACCAAGCTGATCTCCCTGTGCTATGTGGCTGCTTCTCACTAGCTAAAATAAAATGATATAAAGATTATGTTTTATAGAAAAAAGTGGCACAGTAGTCAATACAATCTCTTTAAAATGTACCCCTACCTGCTAAAATTCTTCAGTGATTTCCAAACACATATGATAGTAAAATCCAAGCACGTCACCTGAATCATCTGTCAGTTGACTATCTGCCCTCATCTTTTCTAGTCTCTCACTATCTCAGTAGTCTGAGGCCACATTGTCCAAAATATGTCAGATATCTTTCCCCCTGTATGAATACTGTTCACTCTGCCTAGAAAGCTCTTCCCACAGATTTTCCCATCACTTGTTCATTCTCATCATTTAAATTTTTATGTCCTTATTACCTTATCAGAGAGTTTGTTCTGAATCATACTATTATCTTTGCTATTGTCACCACCCACCCCATTACTGTATTTTATTTTTATAACATTTATTATTATATGAAAATTTAATATATATTCTATTCTGAATGTGTTTGCTATATACCTTCCTCAATAAAATATAAAGCTGTAAAAGAGCGGACAGTCTGTTTGGGTCGCTGCAGTATCCTTAAAATAATGTTTGGCCCATAGTGGTACTCAGAAAATATTTGAAGGAAATACGGGCTATTCCCAAGGAAATTACAGTTTTCTACTGGTTAGTCCTCTTGCTAACCTTGTGACTTTGGTTAAGTCTCACAGATTCTCTATCCCCAAAATTATTCTTCCGTAAAAAAAGAGAGAAGGTAAAGAAATAATGTATGTACTACTTATTTTTTAGAGTTATCATAAGAATATAATGAGATAATTTGGAGAAAATGCTTTGAGAATTGTAAAATGCTATAGATATATAAAATGCCATTGTTGTCCAGTCTTGCTGTCAACTTGCCATAGGTCCTTCAATAATTCCCAGGATTCACATCTAGACAATTTGGGGAATGTGAGTGCCATAGAGCTCCCTTGCTCTTGAAGGGCTTATAAATCTAATCATTACTCTTAAGTCTTACTTTGCTGTACCTGGCTAGTTTTATACTGAAAGCTAATGTGCAAACAATTAGACTTAGCAATGACAGGAAAAATATGAGAAAGCTGGGGTCTGTAGAGGAGCAGCTGTGAATTTTTACATTTGATCAGTAGAACATTTATTCACCACAGAAGTATTGGTAAAATATCTAACATGTAAGTTTATAAAGCCAAGTGTATATTTAACAAGCACTCTCCCCTAAGAGGTAGGTAAAGGCTCAAAAAAATTATGGTCATTTGGATATAATATATTTACCAATATTTAAAAGAGTAAAACAATAAAAGCTAACAGGAACATTCTAAATTTCATTAAGGAATTATTTCTTGGAATATACAATGATAACTCTCTTAGATTTAATTTAGTAGGATTTGATCAGTTATATTCTATATAACTGTAAGTACTCATACTTTTGTAAACTTTACAAAATATCATTATTAAACTGGACAAAATAAATAACTCTTGGTCATAATAACAGTGGACATACCTTTTGCAATGCCTATTATTTCAGTATCTATGTATGACATTAGAACAGGTCAATCTTAAGAAGACTGTCTAAAGGCACACTGTTTTTTTAAAGATAAAATCTTTGAGGACAAATTTAAAAAGTGAGGATTAGCGGGTGGTTTTGTTTTGTTTTTTCCTTCAAACAAGAATTTATCCTCTTACACTTGGTACATTTTGTTTAATATGACTCCTTAACTATTTATCTTTTTTTTAATAAATTTATTTATTTTATTTTATTATTTATTTTTGGCCGCATTAGGTCTTCATCGCTGTGAATGGGCTTTCTCTAGTTGCAGCGAGTGGGGGCTACTCTTCCTTGTGGTGCACAGGCCTCTCATTGCAGTGGCTTCTCTTGTTGTGGAGCAAGGGCTCTAGGCACACGGGCTTCAGTAGTTGCAACACATGGGCTCAGTAGTTGTGGCTCACAGGCTTAGCTGCTCCTCAGCATGTAGGATCTTCCCCGACCAGGGCTTGAACCTGTGTCCCGTGCATTGGCAGGCAGATTCTTAACCACTGTGCCACCAGGGAAGCCCTATTTATCATTTTTTATTTCTTAATTTATTTTTACCTCACACAGTGCCAAGAACTCATCCCTGTATCCAACCAGAAAAACTTGAAGAACATACTGTCAATAACTGAAAAAGAGGTTAGAGATATTTGCTTGTACTCAGTTTGGAAAAGGTAAGAAGACTCTGCTTTCCTGCTGCAGTAAAATACAGTCACATGCCCTTACCTTCTATTCAAATGTCTCCATTATACCAACACGGTCAAGTATTAAGTAATTATTTTTCCAATTGGATGTGCTGTTTTCCAAAACTACTTCTCCCAACTAAAACTTCAGCAGTATTTTTATTCACTGTTCTACAGATGTTATGTTTTCCTGTCTCAAAAGCTATCATTATCATGCAGGATGTCTTTATCTTGCATATTAAATATTGTTTTGTTTTGTTTGTATCTACAAAATGTATTGTGAAGCACATTTCAAACTTCTTGACAGTGGTGATTAATTTTATGTCTCAACTTGAGTGGGCTAAGGGATACCCAGATAGATGATAAAATATTATTTCTGAGAGTGTCTGTGAAGGTGTTTCTGTAAGAGATTAGCACTTGAATTGGTAGACTAAGTAAAGATCACCTTCACCAATGCTGCTGGGCACCATCCAATTCACTGAGAGTCTGAATAGAACAAAAAGACAGGGGAAGGAAGGATTTGCTCTTTGCTTGATCTGGGTCATCCATCTACCCCTGCCCTCAGGCATCAGTGCTCCTTGTTCTCAGGCCTTCAGATTCAGACTAGGATCTACACCACTGGCTCCCCTGCTTCTCAGGCCTTCAAGTTTATACCAGAACTACACCACTGGCTTTTCAGGGCCTCCAGATACAAACAGCAGATCATAGATCTTTTCAGCCTCCATATTCACATGAGCCAATCCTTCATAATAAATCTCTCTTAGCATATCTATATCTATATCTGTATCTATATTTCTGTCCTTCTGGTTCTGTTTCTCTGGAAAACCCTGACTAGTATATCATCTTTTGTGAGCTTCATTTTCATTTTTTAATCAACATCTCACTAGGTTTGTTTTCCAGATGTAAGATAGTGATTAGTTTTCTATTTACCAAATTAACTGTTCTTAGTTCTTTCATATTAAAGGTTCAATAAAAGTCCAGTTTTCAAATGCAGTAGTATTAAACCCTTAAGCCCTTAATACATTCTATGTTTTCATACAAGTAAGGTTTCCTATGGAATGAGTGGGGTTTCAGCAAATATTCAGTTAATTCTAAGACAAAGTTCTCTTAAATAATGCTGCCCTAAGTCTAGAAAAGATTGTGGAATGTTTAGTCTTTCAAGCATTAGATCAGCGTCAGCAGAATCTAAAGAAGTGGTTGAAGCTTCATTGATGTATCAGTCCATAAACAAAACTAACATGGAGGAAAAGAAATCACATAGCCTAACTGCTTTGCTGTGCTTTAGCACTAATGTGGCTGCATTCTCAGAGTTAGTCTCTAAATTCACATTTATGTTGCCTACTAATTTATAAGCTAAATTAATGACTACTGAAAGGAGGCAAGAGAGAGAATACAAGAGGGAGTAGCCTTTACAAGGACCAAATACATTGAAGGTTTTACATTTCTTGGGGCAAAGGAAGTATTTGGGAAGCAAAGATGAAGTAAATGTCTTACCAAGATCCACCTGGGAGAAATTCCACAAAATGAAGTGTATATCTCATGCATTATGTCTCCCTTCAGCATTGTCATTTTTTACAGTGATGTATTTTTGCAATATGTTATTTTATACTAACTCTTGTACTATGTTTTTGTTTACGCTCATATATTTATATTTTACAACCTGAAACATTAATGCTAAGTGTCAAATTAAGTTAATTCTAAGAAAAGAACTACAAACGAATAGGGAAATATTGGCTTCATTCCATATTTTAAAACACCCAATTTCTAATTACATTCAAGTCTTAATATATACCATCCTCCACTACTTTCAAAATCATTCTGTCATTTTTAAACTTACTTCTACACAGTAATTGATAGCTTACCTTTCTTTTCTAGGATTGAAAGACACAAAGTTAAACATAAAATACATAAAGAAGAAAAAAACAATGTTAATATTAAGAAGAATTCCGCATATTGTTTTGAACTCAGAAGTTTTGAAAGACCAAGCAGTTATGGGAATAAGCCATGACAGCTAACCAAGAGAAAAGCATTACGCCATTTAAAGATAGCTGTCTAACTGTAATTTTGTTTTCCTAAGAACAATAAGGGATATGTTTGTTTTCAAAGTTATAGATACAGAGGTTTATCATCTGTTAGTATATAAAACAATTTTGAAGGTTTTTTTTTAACATTTTAATTTATTGCAAGTTTGATCTCAAGATAGAATTTGAGTGTGCTAATAAATAGCTAAAACTAGCATCCACCATTTAAATAATACATTTTAAACCTTTATTTTCCAGTAACTTCTAGCTGTTATTGTTTCTGTTAAGAGCTGAACTATGAATTTTCTTGTTGCATCTTTAAAAATGATATACCTTTTTATCTATGATCACTTTAAAGATGATCTGTTTTTAGTTTTACAGTAGCTTGAATATGGTATACCAAAGGTGGTTTACTTTGTATTTGTCTTACTTAGGGTATGTAATATACCTTAAATCTTTAGGTTAAGGTATTTTCTTAGTTTTAAATAAATAAAGGGCTATCATCATTCAAATATTACTTTCATTTAATTTTTTCTCTTCAGCTTTTCTAGAACTCTAAATATACACATCTCACACATTTTCACTGTTTCGTATGTCTCTTGTGCTTGTATGTTTGTATGTGTGTGTGGATGTGTATGAGTAGTTTTCTTAAAAAAAATTAGTATTTTTGATTCAGCCAAGATATTGTCTACTTTCCTACACTACAATGCACTACTCCACTCTTCTGCTGTGTTAATTCATTTACTTAATACATTAATATGTATACTTAGTTCTTAATTTTATTAATAAATAAAATTTCACCATTCTCAAATTTTTATTTTCTAGTTTCTTTATAATTTCCTAACCTCTGTATATTTTAAATAAATGCATTTGTTGGAATTTAGTTCAGCCTGCTATAGTCAAATTTAGGAACAAAGATAAATGGATTACATGAAAGCTCTTTTCAGACTGATTTGCTTGGAATTCTTCATCTTGCCATCTGTATGTTGATTGCATTAATCACTTTAATTTTTAAAAATATGTGCTTTATAATGGTAAATCTGTGTAATAAATGGATTGCATTTTGTTTACTTGTTCTCCTCTTGCTCTCTCTCTCTCTCTCTCTCTTTTAATATGCCTGGTTATTCTTGATGGAATGCCATATTCTATGTACAGAAAAGTCAAGAATCTTTGAATGATGCTGATTCTGTCTTCCTTTGGAAGTTTGTTTTTCCAAAATAGGAAGAGAAAAAATTGCCTTAATTCAAACAAGTGCTGAATTTATTTGAGTCTGGGTACATTCTTTGTAATGCTTGCTTTACTTATGTGTCATATGTGTCACTGCTGAAGTGTGACCCACAAGATTTCTCAGTTGAGGGATTGGGAAGTATACTAAGACCCCTTACTTCTTGGGAGGTCCTGAATTCTAAATTGGTCTAGTCTACACCATGAGACATTAGAAAACTTGACTGGGCTTTCAGTGGCTTTTTGTTTGACTTCTTAGCTTCTTGCCTTGTGAAGCTTAAGAATTCACTAAGTGCCAAGAAGGAAAAGAGTTCAATACTTTACATAATTCATTGTAGTTCTCTTCTCTCCAGAATCATGGCCATTCATGTAATGTTCACCCAGGCATTTCAAAATTTCCATGTTGTGTAAGCCAAGCCGACAACATAGAGGAAAATTCTGCTTGATTCTTACACTCTTCCTAGATTCTCAAATGTTGGACCAACACCAAGAATCAAAAATACCCCAATGAGAAAAATGTTAAAAGAAGATGGATTCATTTCTTCATGGTTTTCTTGTCTCTGTGGTTTTGGCCTCCGAAGCCCTGGCTGCTTCAGTAGTCCTCAGATGCTTTCAAAAGGTTTTTCTGACATATTACCTAGCTTTTCTAGTTTTTCCTAATGGGATTTCCCATCTTACAATTTTATCATAGATAGACACAAAAGTTCCTAAATTCATTTAACCTGTTATATTTTTATGTCTCAGGAGACACCTGAGGAGGATAGGAAGAGGATTAATGGTTTATGAAATCTAAAATGGGTCATTCTGCATATCTCATTTAAGTTCATTTAATTTATTATCTTTAATGAAGCCCCTTTTAAGAATGACTGTTCCCATTGTACATTTAAAACTAGTGACACACATTCATATTTTTCTTTTAAGAATTTATTCAGGTAGTGAGTAGCAAGTGTCATATGGCAACCATATCTTTCTGACTCGGCCCTGCCTACCATCCACTACCTCATGATTTTAAATTTATCTACCTTAGGCAGCACGGATTCCAGCAAATTGTTCCATCTATCCATGCAGTAGAGAGTGTCCTTAGAAAGATTTTTATTCTCACAGAGAGCAAAAGGGCATTCAGTATGTATTTGTAGCCCAGGGACCTTTATTATATTAATCCTGTCTAAATACAATTTATTTTAGTTTAAAATTTGTTGTTCTGTCTTTCTCTCATTTGTTAATGAAGCAACAGTATAAAATATACCCCATTTTAATATCCTTATTACTTCTTCAATCATCTTTTTATTCTATAAAATGAAATTCTCTAAATACTGATTTTTTCACTGAGTTAATTTTCTACTCATCACCATTATTGTTGCTTGACTTCTCCATTGATATATTTAATTAAATTCTGGAAAAAACATGAATCCCACTTAATGTATTGAAAAGATTAATATCAGATCCTAAAAAAAGCATTCCAATTTATATACTCAGAGTAGGTTAGACTTTAAAAATAAAGAGCATTTTTATAATCAATTCACTATTGACCCTAGATTTTGCTTAAAATAACATTAAAATTATTAAAAGAGCTAACAGTTACAATAATCCTTAATATCTTATATTTCTGCAAATTTATACTACTTACATCTCATGTCCAAGTTACAAGAGGGACATAAGAATATTTGTCTCACTGTTTTGCAGTCATGCCTGAGAGGTATGACTTAAGCAAAATGTAGGTTATTTTATAGAAGTCATATGATATTACTTTTTATATTAAATTTTTTAAAACTGCTCATTCTGCTTGATAAATTTACACATTTTCTTTTATAAGGACCAGTTTATTGAGACTAGTAATTTTTGACAAATAAACATATCTTTAATTTACTTAAAATAGTTTGGAGGCCTCTAGGTGCTACGTAAATTATCTTTCAATTACATATCACAAAGTTTCCCTTTCAATTGAGTTGAAGTTTCAAATATAAGTTGAAATTTTTTTTTTTTTTTTGCTTGTTTGTTTGTTTTACCTACACATTCTCATAGGATGAATGCCTTATATCCAAGTAAGGGAGTATCTCATTCAGCCTGGGTCAGTGTATGGAAGTTAGGTTTCCAGCAAAAAAAACAACACAAATCTGTACTTCCAAAAGGGAAATTCTTCTTTTTCTGCCAAAATATAGTTATGTGATCTCCTAGTCACTCCTAGTCCTATGTGATCTCCTAGTCCTATGTGATCTCCTAGTCCTCCTAGTTATGTGATCTCCTAGTCACTCCCCCTCCCCAGCTAGCTGTAATTATAGAAGAAAAATTCAGAAAAATAGTAAAGAGGACACTGAATCACCTATCATTTACAACATTACCTGAAATCACATGTACTAGCCTTTTGAAAAATATGAAGGTTGTGCCCCAAACTTTGAATGTTTCATTTGAACTTCTCTACTACACACAAAATGGTACTTAAAATCAATTGTTTTATATTGTCACATTTTTATTACAGCTACTTAAGCAAATAGTGGTTAGGAAAAAAAATGACTGTGATGTCCGAAATAGAAGACTAACAAGCATTTATTTATTGCTTCCTTATGCAAGATTCCACAGATTTAAAAGAGAAAAAAAAGATGAATAAGACTATCTATTTCACTGGGTACCCATGCATTAGTTATAGAAAAAGACCCAACATCACAATACAATGTGATAAGTGCTGTAATAATTATGTACAAAGTGCTATGGGAAAATCAAAGAGAGAGATTACTCTGCCTAAGAAAGGGAAGACTTCAAAGATATGCTGTTTGAACTGGCATAAAAGTAAGCATAGAGGTTTTTCATGAAGTGAAGAGACAGAGGGAGTGGAGATGAGGATGAGATTGAGGACTTGGGTGAGAACTTGTTCATTGAGCAGGATCCCATCAGAAATCACCCCTGTACAATTTCTGTGGTAGCTCTGGAGAGCTAGAAAGATAACACGAATGAGTATAGTATCGTGGTCCCATCAAGCCTGCTTTGAATATTGGGCTATTGCAAACACAAAATCCATCAAAACTATTTCCTTGAACACTCATATCTCAAAGAATAGAGAATCAAAACTACAACTAGAGAACTGACTTGAAAAATAGTTAATAAAATATCTTGGCCATTACTCTCACATTTTCACCTGGTGTTTATAATCTCAGTGAAGGGGTGGAGAGTGACATGCAAGCTATTACTAGCAAAATCTAGGACACAAATCTCACTAGTGATGAACTTTTCATGGTTTATTTGTCTTTGAAATGTTGTTTAACACATTTTTGATTAATCAGGGTAGAGAACTCTCTCAATCCTTTACAGTAGAGCTCTCAGTTTACAACCAATTTATAGGTACACCATATACCCAAGCAAAGGTTATTAAATGAATGTTAGTGAGCATATACACTATTATGGTGTTCCTCTGTGACTAGTGTCATGCATGTTTAGCTATGTCTTGAAAACATCAATTTCAGGTCATTTTTAGAAAGAAAGGCAATAAGTTGAAACATTTCCAATTTTTTTTAAAGTGTGTATTTTATAGCAGGTTAGGAGATTTCACAGCATGCTAGGTAATTAACAGCATGTGCTGTAATGATGTAAGTGTCGTGCATGTGTTTACATTCTGTAATGTCAATATTCTATATAGCTGGTGCCTGGACAAAGAAACAAAATTTACAGAGTACATTTGGACTGTGTCCATAGTAGTTTTCAATTAGTTTTGCTATTTGTCATTTTTCTCAATAAAATCATATTTTAAAATTCAATCCACTTAAGTAGTTTTACTTTAAACACACATACATGTATATAAGTGTGTGTTTTATATTTTTAATGTATCTGTTAATATGGAGATTTGTGACAAAGTAATCATGAAAAAGGATGTGACGTCTACATTCAGTATTTCCAATTTAGGGAAATGAGGGAATGAGGGTAACTGGCATTATCTTCTTTGTCTCATTTCTTTTCTTTTTCTTTTTGTTTACTTAATTATTTCTGGGAAATTTCAATCTCCACTACTCTGTTTACTCTTTTTTTCTTTTTTTCATTAATTAAAAAATTTATTTGTTCCTTTTGACTCTACAACTTGGATCTTAAAATCTTCAATGATAGGTGAGGTGTGTGCACAGAGAATAAGGTTTGTTGAATATGGGAAGTTGTGGAGAGGATATGGGTGAACTAAATATATCTTTTGTCCATAACTGTACATAAGGGCCATTGTCCTTAGTGTGCCTACTTTATCTTGCTGTGTCCCATTACTAAGAGATTGATCATACTACTTTTACTATGTTTAGCTGTTTAGCAGACTGCCAGACCAGATAGTGATGACAATGTGCTTATGTTTCCCTCTAATATTTCATTTTTCAGATTCTCTTGGGAAAGAAATCTTCCAGAATACGTGTAGTCTGGCTAGTGACTCTTCCAAGTTATTACCAAAAATTTTGTTTTTTCAAATTGGAACAAGACAGCCTCTTTGTGCCAAGAGTTTCATCTCTGCGCTTCAGCAATCTTTGAATTCCAGAAAACGGCATCCCCAAGAGATCCAGTTAATAATCGCAGTGGGAATTGTGTTGCTAAAACCAAGTTAACCTAGAATGTGACCTAATTTTTATTATTTTCAGTCTAGGAGTGAATTAAACTAGTAGCATAACTATGAGAACTTCAACTCTTCTTAATCTTCTCAATAGCTTAGTTTCTGGGGAAAAGATCAGTCTGTTTATGGCAATCAAACTCTAAGGCATTCCTTGTATGGTTTGGGGAGAAAAGTTCTCACATATGCCAATAAATACAAAGACATATCAGGAACTTAGAAAATAGGAAATAAATTGAACTCAACAAGTACTATCAATTGGGTAGCAAAAATTCTTTGCCAACATTAATTTGGAATTATTTTCACATGGAGTAGTGCAAGGAACCATAAAATGTGAACTCTCAAAGCACCAATATCCTTCAGGTATTATTTTAAAGGTTGTAAAATGCATACCATTCCCAATAAAATTAAACTAAGGTAATATATGCATAAACACATGTATCAGTAATTTATAAATATATGTATCCTGGTGTTTGAAATTTCTTATGAAATTGTCCACTTGTAGAATATTTATCTGCATTTTCCATATGGAAAACAATTCACTTTCCACCTATAATAAACTGAACTCATTGCTTTTAAGCAGTAAGTAAATTATAACCTCTCAGAGAACATTATATTTTAAAATATTGTGATAAGATTAGATATTTTCAGTGACATGCATTTTTCTCCCACAATAATTCATACTTGAGGCTGACAGAATTATTGAAGAATTTTCTTTTATATAAGTTTTCTATAAAACTGATTTTGTTTTTATTTTTATGCCTTAAATATTTGCTAAAATCCATCACATAGTTCACAGATTTCACACAGCCTCTGCCGAGGGATAATTCACTCACATTTGTATCATTAACTGCTGTGGAAAGTCTAGCTTTTTGGCTGCCTTTAGAAGAGTTTATGAGTGTTTTATGATGTTTCCTGGTTATACTGTATTTTTACAACTGTTGCAAATAGACACAAATGTCATAAATTACTGAAAAAAGTTATCCTCGATCCCTCTGAGTTTAATGAGGAACAGTTACAGAAAAGGGAAGTTTGCAAGTGCCACTAGAGTTGGCTTGATGGATTCCACATGTAGAGTGAGTTCAGATCTCTGAGTCAGATTTGTTAAACTTCTAATGCACTCTTTATCTGTTTCCCTTTTCTAATGTTATTTTAAACATACCCTTAATTCTGGATAAATTGACTATTTGCTAATGAATACAGCTATTTGTTTCAAGTAAATGGTCCAAAGACAATGTATCTGTCTTTTGAGATACAACAAACAGGTACATATGTCCTCCTCCAAATCAAATCATCCACATAATATATGTCTAGCAAGTTCTCATAACTAAAATCTTTAAAAATTATTAGCGCCTTGAGTGTTGTAATTGAGACATTGTATAAACTTAATGTTCAGTCTAAAAATTTAGTTATCATCACACAAATATTACTATAATCACATATCCATTATTAGTAATAAACTTTTATTTAGTGCCAAATATATGCCTAGAATGGTGCTAACTAGCATGGATTCAAGGTGGTAAAATGTGGAAATTAAAATATAGAAGACATATTTATAGTCAACAGTAAAGGGTAAATCTAAGACAATTTATGCCACTGATTAATAAAGGTAACAGTGTGATGGAGAAAAGCAGCCTAGTAAGGAAAATATCCTTGAGAGAGGAAGAATTGAAGTGTAAATTTTATCAAAATTGAATTTAAATAATTAAAAATGGGTTCAAGGTGCTATATCGAGGAAGAATACCTTTTGGTCTGCAGGTTTAGCAAATAAGGCTGAAAGAAATGTTGAAGAACAATCCATAGATTTATACCCTTTGCCAGAATATATGAAACAATGGACAATATGGATATAGTAGGAGAGACTTAAAGGGATAAGAAATCACCAAACTTTCCATTATTCAAAGAGGTTTAACTGATTACACGTTACTTAATGCCTTACTAAATCTCGTACTAAGTAGGGAAACTACTTGGTTATAAATGTATTTCCTTTCTTTTCTTTCAAAATTCTTCATGCCCAAATTAGAACAATAATTAAAAATGAAGGCAGGGGTAGAGTGAGGTAAACTAGATAACACAAAAGTACAACTATTTGCTCTTAAGTAATTGAACATTAATTGACTGTGACATGAACGTACTTTGTGGAATGCCTTAGATGAATTATCTCATATCAACTTCATACAAACCAATAATAGAGGTCATATTATTCTCCCAGTTTCTTCAGTTATAAAATTTAACCTTAGTAATATAAACACTTGCAGAAAGTTGAGCTAATAAAGCAATGGAGAACATCTTTGAACCAATGAAATTTGACCCCGGGACCCAGGTTTTAACAAATACTCCATAATCAGATATAAGTGTAAGGCATATTTGAATTCAAGTTTACTACTAACTTTGAATCTTCCTGTATACACACACACACACACACACACACACACACACACGTATTAAATATTACATCTTAAATTTAAACATATATATTTTTAAGGAGTTGCTTTTTGTCTCCTCTTATTGGTTACTGCGCTTGATTCCACAGGAACCTAATTCTGTGTTGCTTGTGATCTTAATTATTAGCCAAAATCACACATTGAATTTAGCCTGGATTAATAGTACTCTAATATCCAAGAGAATCACATATTTAGAATATATATGTATATATATATACATATATATATATTCAATATATATATTCAATATATATATTCAATATATATATATTCAATATATATATATTGAATTTAGCCTGGATTAATAGTACTCTAATATCCAAGAGAATCACATATTTAGAATATATATATAGAAAGTTATTTAGAATAACTTTCTAAAGAAGATCATGTATTTTCTTTCAGTAAATGTTTCTAATATTTTGGTGAAGTTACCTCAACTGAACTTTTAGACTAAGTTCATTTACTTGTTCATCCAACACCATATATAACTAGAGATTTAAAAAATTATTTATATGCACTCTCTCTCTCTCTCTCTCTCTCTCTCTCTCTATATATATATATATATATATATATATATATAT